>NC_041397.2:63872046-64047046 GCF_900747795.2 Erpetoichthys calabaricus | reverse complement strand
TTGAAATATCTCTTGTTTAATTTTAAGGGAAATTATTATAAAAAGTAAATGTAATTTTGCAATAATTTCTATACATCTTACATGAGATTTAATGTGTAAATAGAAACCTTTATACAGTACTTTCAAATCTAAGTGTGCCTTTTAATATTTGCTTTGGAAAACAGAATGTTTTTAGCAAGACTTAATACTGTAAAAAAAAAAAAAATACGGAAGTGAGCATCAGTAGGTTTTGCGCACTAGGAACCAAATTACCTGAACAATTCTATAACATTTCAGCAACTATTTAACGCTCTGATGCTGATCTTTCTGATCATAAAATATGTAATTACAGTAGCAATTGACAAAAAGAATTCATAATTAATTGCAGAATTGCGGTATTTGAGGGTTCTTCTCTAGTGCCTCCTTCTCTTGCATTATTTGCCACAAAAACTTATCACATCATCATCTCATAACAAGCTTAAGTTTCAAGTCTGGCATTTTTCCGTCCAGCCATTTTAGTTCTAGACCATCCTCAAGAAACTGTGACACACAGACACACACCCATCATTGAAATGTCAGTGTTTTCGGTATCAGGGGACCAAACATCGAGATCCATCGAAAAATGGAGATTGAAATTTTTAATGAATCTAAAGCTTTCACACCTTTCCTATAGACAATAGGTTATGGTGGGGGAGGGCACAAAGCAAAAAGATAAAATAAATGTGACCTATGTGACGAGCTCATGCTTTTATGCTGTTTGCCTTAGTGTTCTGACAAATGAAAAGTAAAAAAAAAAAAAAAAAAAAACCATACAAACAGAAAAACTCCATTAGGTTACTAGACATGCATTAATTGACCCAGTGTGGGTGAACTAATAATTGTATGGCAGACTGTGATAATGAGGAAACTGAAAATCGCCATAATCTTGATAAAAGATAGCCATATATGCAGGACTTATCTTCAGCAAATCATAGAAGTTAACTGCCTTAAAATAACATTCTGCTCTAGACATTCATTTCTTCCTGTTGACATATGGCTTTTTCCTTATACATATCAGAGGTAGTAAGTTTTAGGGATATAGCATTTTTTCATAGGTAAGAAAAATATTTCTAGGCAAAAACCTGTTATTTTAAAATTGTTAGATGTAGATATCAAAGTATTGTTTTAATTGATGTAAATGTTTCAGAATTTTAGTGTGATTTGTAGTTTGTTAATTCTAATATGATTTCTGTTCTGGTCTGTTTGAATGCAGATAGATTGATACAACTTTATTTGTGCCTGGGGGGAATTTGGCTTTTTAGATAAGTTCTTCAAATAAATACATACATACATACAGTCATATGAAAAAGTTTGGGAACGCCTCTTAATTCTTTAGATTTTTGTTTATCATTGGCTGAGCTTTCAAAGTAGCAACTTCCTTTTAATATATGACATGCCTTATGGAAACAGTAGTATTTCAGCAGTGACAAGTTTATTGGATTAACAGAAAATATGCAATATGCATCATAACAAAAATTCCGAAAATCATTGTAATTGCCTGTTTGGCACCCCATAGGCACTGTATAATAGATATATAAAAAAACAGCTAAGGGGATAGATATATAGATAGATAGGAAGGAAAGGCACTATATGATAGGCAGACAGGAAAGCATTTATATAATAATAAAATTACTGTTATTACTATATAGATGGACGGGGAGTTCAGGCAGCCAGAGTGGCAAAGGTTAAAAAGAAAAATAAATAACATTTTTTCCCCAGCAGGGAATCGAACTTGGGTCTCTGAGGCACGGCAAGTCTGCTGCACGCTGAGTCAGCAAACCTTAGCGCTCCGCCACGGAAGCTGTTGTATTGTTCTTGAAACTTTTGTGAAAGTGTTTATTTGATCTTAGGAAATCAGGCTTCACACATTCTATAGTTTATGCCTACATTTTGTAACATTTATTACTAAAATATGAAAAAGTTACTGTTTTAACAATGTGTTTACACAGATTACTGTAGAAATGCAACACACATGAAATGCGTGTGTTCCAAATAACGATCTATTATTTCCACTCTGAAACTCCACTTCACTCCCAGATAATCAATCAAGGCATGAGCTGGGAGAAGTTCGTGCACGTTCTAAGTCAGTGAGAGGATGGAATAGCCGGCTGCTTGCAGCTTGTCTTTATCAGCACATTTAGATGACAAAAGATGCTGGCGGTGAGGTGCGAACGGATTTAAGAAGCGATTTAAGATGGGCCAGATCTATGAGTTTTTTTGTAGACTCTGGTAATTCTAGTGTTAATTAATCCATTATTTATTAAATAGTGGGTCTGATGCTAAAGTAGTTGCATTTAAGATGGGCCAGATCTCTGAGTTTTTTTGTAGACTCTGGTAATTCTAGTGTTAATTAATCCATTATTTATTAATTAGTGGGTCTGATGTCAAAGTAGTTGCAACCTTTGATTATTCAGTGTTGTTTGCCAGCGTGTATGCTCTGCTCATTTTTAATTGTCATTAATAAGATACAACGAAGGGGAAAAATGGCACAGAGAAAGGGCAAAATATAATGAAATAACAAAAGAGAGTTAAGCATTTAAATCTATAGCAGAAGCATAAATATTTCTAACTGTCTTATAAATGTAAAAATCATGCTGCTGTGCTTTTCTGAATGTATAGAATAAAAGAAAAATAATACAGTGGAACCTCAGTTCATGAATGTCTCAGTACACGTACAAATCGGTTTACGACCAAAAAGTTTGCCAAACTTTTGCCTTGGTTCACGACCACACACTCGGTACACGAACAAGCCAGTTTCCCTTTCGGTTTGTACATGTTCAGTCTCTCCCTGTGCATTTCCTGTACAGTGAGCAAGAGAGAGAGTGCGAGAGAGCGCGACACACACACGCACACACCCATACACAGACACACACACAGGCAGCGTGAGAGAGAGACGCGCACACACACAGGCAGTGCGAGAGAGAGACAGACGCACACACAGGCAGCGCGAGAGAGAGGAGGCTGGACGCATAAGGTAGGAAGGCAGTTAAAGAATGCACTGGGCTTGATTTTGTTTTCACTTCTGTTTACAGCGATCGGTTCATAGCGTGCATTGTTGCAATGTTATCTTTTCTTGGTGGTTTATTAAATTACGGATTTTTTCAAATGTTCATTTTTTGCGCTGTGCTTAAAACTCATTAAAAAAAAAAAGTGTTTTTAGCCAGTGGTTGGTAGCGCTATAGCGCGAACTATTGCAGTGTTAGTTTTCTCAGTGTTATTCAATGTTTTTACATTTAGTTTACTATTACACTGTGCATTCTATGGTTTAATTAACTATATTTATGCTTAAAAACTTAAAAAATATATATATTTACAAACAGTTCATATGGTCTGGAACGGATTAATTGAATTTACATACAATCCTATGGGGGAAATTGCTTCGGTTCACGACCAAATCGGTTTACGACCAGAGTTTTGGAACGAATTATGGTCATGAGCCGACGTTCCACTGTACCAGCTAATTAAATGAGATCAGTGTAATCAGGTGTTGTCACTGATTAGGAATCTGGTTGGAACAAAAACCTGCAGCCACAGTGTGCACCCAGGACTGAGGTTGAGAAACTCTGCTCTAGACTCCTCCTATAGTCTTTGATGAGTGTCTGAATTCTGGATGGAGGTATTTTTGACCATTCTTCCATAGAAAATCTCTCCAGTTCAGTTAAATTTGATGGCTGCCGAGCAAGGACAGCCTGCTTCAAATCATCCCATAGATTTTCAGTGATTTTCAAGTCAGGGGACTGTGACAGCCATTCCAGAACATTGTACTTCTCCCTCTGCATGAGTGCCTTTGTAGATTTCGAACTATGGTTTGGGTCATTGTCTTGCTAAAATATCCAACCCCTGCATAAATTCAACTTTGTGACTGATGCTTAAACATTATCCTGAAGAATTTGTTGATATTGGGTTGAATTCATCCGACCCTCGACTTTAACAAGGGCCCCAGTCCCTGAACTAGCCACACAGCATGATGGAACCTCCACCAAATTTGACAGTAGGTAGCAGGTGTTTTTCTTGGAATGTGGTGTTCTTTCTCCACCATGCAAAGTACTTTTTGTTATAACTCAATTTTTGTCTTCAGTCCAAAGCACTTTGTTCCAAAATTAATCTGGGTTGTCTAAATGAGCATATGCATACAACAAGCGACTCTGTTTGTGGTGTGAGTGCTGAAAGGGCTTCTTTCTCATCACCCTGCCATACAGATGTTCTATGTGCAAATTGCGCTGAATTGTACAATGATGTACAGATACACCATCTGCAGCAGGATGTTCTTGCAGGTGTTTGGAGGTGATCTGTGGGTTGTCTGTAACCATTCTCACAATCCTGTGCATATGCCGCTCCTGTATTTTTCTTGGCCTGCCAGACCTGGATTTAATAGCAACTGTGCCTGTGGCCTTCAATTTCCTGATTACATTCCTTGCAGTTGAAACTGACAGTTTAAACCTCTGAGATAGCTTTTTGTAGCCTTCCCCTAAACCATGATACTGAACAATCTTTGTTTTTAGATCTTTTGAGAGTTGCTTTGAGGACCCCATGCTGTCACTCTTCAGAGGAGAGTCAAAGGGAAGCACAACTAGCAATTGACCACCTTAAATAGACACACCTGTCTATGAAGTTCAAGGCTTAACAAGCTAATCCAACCAATTTGGTGTTGCAAGTAATCAGTATTGAGCAGTTACATACATTCAAATC
Organism: Erpetoichthys calabaricus; assembly: GCF_900747795.2. NCBI lineage: Eukaryota > Metazoa > Chordata > Cladistia > Polypteriformes > Polypteridae > Erpetoichthys > Erpetoichthys calabaricus. Next base: position 64,042,339 of record NC_041397.2, on the reverse strand, counting down.
AGCAAAATTACAAGGGTACCGAAATTTTTGCACAGCCAGTTTTTCACATTTGATTTAACTTCATACAACTAAATACTGCTTCACTAAAAATCTTTGTTCGGAAAACACCCCAGTACTCAGATGTTTCGAGGAAATTTGGTTGAAAGTAGGTAGAGTAAATTATTATGCAGGCTGAGAGGGGTTCTCAAACTTTTTCATATGACTGTACATACATACATACATATACACACACACTATGTTCTGAACACAAACCAGAATGACTAAAAAGTAAGAAAATATCTGGCTTGACTGTCACAGTCACAGTGAGACATTATGCAGGCATGTTGTTGTTGGTATGAAGGAACCCCAGTAGCATTTCTTGACACACTTCTGCTGAAAGATTTGTTGGCTGAGAGTACTCAGTGTTACTGTGTCAAAAAGAGAAAGTCCAGCATTCCTCATAATGGCATGCAGTTTTGTTTTAATTGTCTCCTTTGCTACTACCTCCAGGAGGACCAGAGTGCATTCTATAATTGAGCTTGCCTTTTAAATTAGCTTGCTGATTTGGTGGGCCTCTCTTGAAGTGATCTTACCAGCCCATCACACCACAGCGTAGAAAATTGTACTGGCCATCACAGCGTTGTAGAAGATGTGAAGGATGTCACTTCCCACATTGAAGAAACACAAGGAAAATGACCCTGCTCTGCCCTTTTTATATAGTTCCTGTGTTCTGAGACCAGTCCAACCTGTAATTAATGTGGACCCCCAAGTACTTGTAGGAGTGTACCAACTCTCCATCCACTCCCTGAATAGTGACTGGGCATAGAGGTTCATAGAGGAATGGCAAAAGTCAATAACTATTTCCTTGGTTTTGCTGATATTAAAATGCAGAAAATTCTCATTGCACCAAGAAACAAAGTTGTCCACCTAACTCCTATATTCTTTTTCATCTCCTTTATTAATACACCCCATAAGTTCAGAAACCCCTGAGAATTTCTGCTGAGCAGGTCAATTTCATGTTTTCTCACTTCGAATTCAAAGCTTTAAGAGTATATTTTGTCTGTAGATGATCATTTTCTAAATATACGTTTATTATGTTTGCAGCAGGGCGACACAGTGGCGCAGTGGTAGCGCTGCTGCCTCACAGTTAGGAGACCCGGGTACTCCGGTTTCCTCCCACAGTCCAAAGACTTGTAGGTTAGGTGCATTGGTGATTCTAAATTGTCTCTAGTATGTGCTTGGTGTGTGTGCATGTGTGTGAATGGGCCCTGCGGTGGGCTGGCACCCTGCCCGGGGTTTGTTTCCTGCCTTGCACCCTGTGTTGGCAGGGATTGGCTCCAGCAGACCTCCGTTACCCTGTAGTTAGGATATACAGTAGTCCCTCCTCCATCGCGGGGGTTGCGTTCCAGAGCCACCCGCGAAATAAGAAAATCCGCGAAGTAGAAACCATATGTTTATATGGTTATTTTTATATTGTCATGCTTGAGTCACAGATTTGCGCAGAAACACAGGAGGTTGTAGAGAGACAGGAACGTTATTCAAACACTGCAAACAAACATTTGTCTCTTTTTCAAAAGTTTAAACTGTGCTCCATGACAAGACAGAGATGACAGTTCCGTCTCACAATTAAATGAATGCAAACATATCTTCCTCTTCAAAGGAGTCAGGAGCAGAGACTGTCATAAAGGCAGAGGAAAATCAATAGGGCTGTTTGGCTTTTAAGTATGCGAAGCACCGCGGCACAAAGCTGTTGAAGGCAGCAGCTCACACCCCCTCCATCAAGAGCACAGAAAGAGAGAGAGAGACAGAGAAAAACAAGCAAGCAAAAATCAATACGTGCCCTTCGAGCTTTTAAGTATGCGAAGCACCCTGCAGCATGTCGTTTCAGGAAGCAGCTGCACAAAAGATAGCAACGTGAAGATAATCTTTCAGCATTTTTAGACGAGCGTCCGTATCGTTTAGGTGTGCGAACAGCCCCCCTGCTCAATCCCCCTACGTCAGGATCAGAGAAAGTCAGCGCAAGAGAAAGAGAAATGTAAGCTGGGTAGCTTCTCAGCCATCTGCCAATAGCGTCCCTTGTATGAAATCAACTGGGCAAACCAACTGAGGAAGCATGTACCAGAAATTAAAAGACCCATTGTCCGCAGAAACCCGCGAAGCAGCGAAAAATCCGTGATATATATTTAAATAGATAGATAGATAGATAGATAGATACTTTAATATGCTTACATATAAAATCCGCGATGGAGTGAAGCCGCGAAAGGCGAAGCGCGATATAGCGAGGGATTACTGTATTTGAATTTATGAATTTATGAGTGTTTGCACACACACTGTAATATGTATAAGGAACAAGTTGTGTCAGTTCTTAATTTCCATAGCTAGTTTTGAATGTTGAGTTTACTGTTACCCAACTCCTCTAAAGTGCAAGCATTCACTGCTGTATAATAAAATCTAAATTACATAAAGCCATGCCTCCTTCAACTTTTTTTGGAATTACTTTTTATACACTGAGAATATCATGAGAATTTAAGATAATAATTTTAGTATGTTTATTCTCCCCAGCTAATGGTAAGGCCAGGTAGTAAGATCTTGCCTAATTGATAGGTGCCAGATTATTAGAGTTTACTTATATAGATTTTTAATTGCATGACTATGACTAACAAAATGCTGAAAGCATTTAATATTCTGTCAGTGTTTTTGCTATCATGCCTCTTTTTGTTACTCAGTGAAATGCAGGGCGCAGTACCCTGGGACTGACATATTAGGGTGGCAAGCCTTTTTTTTTAAAATGAAATCTAGAGATTGTATTCAGTTTACAAAGTGATCACAGCCTATGCTGTGGTCCTGGAATGGAGACTCCATCCAATAGCTGAATCATAGAATGAGTAGAAACAATGTGGATTCTGTCCTGCCCATGTAACACTGGTCCAACTCTTTGTTCTTGCACAGACATTAGAGTTTACCAATCCAGTCTACATGTACTTTTTGGAATTATGACCATGTAGTCCTTGGCAACTTATGAAAGTTGTTACATGTGCTTGGGCTTCCCAGGCCATTGATGTGTGCCATATTGTCCCAGTGTTTACAGAAAATGAGTTTTGTTATTAAGTCTATACCTTTCAGTGTGAGCATTGGACTTCTCTGGGTATGTTTTTTCTTCTATATTGTTTACAATTTTTATGGACAGGATATGAAGGTGCAGCTAAGGTTTGGAAGGTATCCAATTTTAAAACCAAATTGTTGAATCTCTGTTGTTTGAATATTATGTTGTGTTTAGAGTAGGACAGCTCCTTCTCTTGATTAAGATTAGCATGTTGAAGTAGTTTGGGCATGTTATTAGGATGCCATTTGGGTGTCTAAAATAGAATGTGTACAAACCATGGCAGTCTGGCAGAAGATTGAGTGGTAGACCCATACTGTCACACTAGATAAGCACAGTAATCTAAGCCACCCATGCAGCTTTTGATACTTTTGACATTAATCTTATATCATAATCAAAAAAGTAGTGTCCATGTGTTCTAGCAGTTTTACAGTTATAATGTTAATGGACTTGTATTGTTATTATTCTTACATAAAAATAATGGAATTTGCTCTGTTTTACTGTGTTTAATCTAATTTGTATGTGTACTTGGGGGATTGATTTCAGGAACCCCCGCATATACCAAAATCAGCTTATGCCGACATTCTTATTTTTCTTAAAAGGAAATATAACGTTATATGTTCTTCTTAAATTCAGTCAGGACCTACAGATAATGGATCATTAAGGTATTCAAAAAGAAAATAAAAGGACAGCCATTGTTATAGCAATGTTTGATGTTAATGTATGCAGAGTACCAAGGTTATTATAGTTTTGCCTTTATATATTAGTTTTTATTTCTATAGTTTTTTTTAGTTTTTCTTCATTGTGTTTTTTAATATTTAGTTTTTATTTCACAAAGACATTTCTATTTTATTTTTATATATATTAGTTTTAGTAATTATTACTGCATGGAGCTACTATGGAATTTAGTTTAGTGTCACAATCAGACAGAACCGTACACTTAACGGATTTGGATATAATACGAGTTTAATGTTAGTGGAAGCTTACTACACTACATGGTTTACTATCTGGTTTTGTTTTTGTTTGATAAAAACAAGCATAATCAAAACCAGATACTGAATATGAACAATTTTATAGAATTTTATAATCTTTAAAATATTATTTTCTATACAACTTGCTCTAAATAAATGTGCGCTGACTGTTGGCACTTTTTATCTTTTCCTTTTATTGCCCAGTATGGGCCAATTTGTAATGAAATTTATGTAAATTTTAAGGTTTAAGGGTTTTTTACTCTAAGTGTCGCACAACATTTAAAATTAAAGCCTTCAGTATGGAAATCAAAAAAAATATTTCCCATACTGTTCTTTGTTATTTTCTACCAACCATATTGATCTCAGATTCCATCTCAGGCACATACAATTTATGAACATAATTTTGCCACCTGCATGCCTGAAAAAGATATCAAAAATCATAAAACAGATTCTTCTATGCTCTGACAGGTGTGATCTTGAAAATCATGGGGGCTTAGGAAGAACAGGACTCTTAGGCTTGAATCAGTGTGCAGACCCCACCTAGCTGTATTGAGGGAAACAAAGAGAAACCAAGTATGTTGTGTAAAGGTTAGAGGCAGTGAGACTTGAATAGCCCATGCATAAGAACAGTAAACCCTTAATGAGCAGAGCAAGAGCAGGTAATAGGAGTATAGATGGGCACAAAATGACAGACAGCATCTGAGATTAAGAGCAATATATACATTATTTAAACCTGTTTATCCAGAGCAGGATGTCAGTAAATCTGGAGCCTACTCCAGCAGGTTTGGATGCAAGGCAGGAAAAATTGCTGGTATGCAATATGTATGATGTGGCTGATGTTAAGAACAAAAAGAATATGATATTTCTATTTTGAGAGAGAGAGAGAGAAACTGAAAAAAGGGGGACAAATATTTTAAAACATAATTCTGCTGCTGGATTTTTTCACAATATCAGGTATTTTGAGCTGTGAATATAAACTGAAAAAATAATAAATGAATAAATATGTAATAAATACAAAAACACATTAGTATGTTTAGTTTTTCACCAGTTGGCAGACTCTCTTCACCTACCTACCTGTAGTTCAGTAGAGACGTTGCCAACTCGGGAAGTTTACAAGGTTTGTGTCGCTTTGTATTAAATGACCTTTTTAAAACAAAAGTGATTGGTCATCAACAATCTTGTATGATGACCTAGACAGTCTGTCGATCAGTGCCGTTTTATTTTCAAAAAGGGTTTCTCCTGTGCAAAGTGGCTATTGTCAACAAAATGCAGGCACCTGAGAAATAAACTGAAATGTTAGTCACTCGTGATTTTTTTCTGTCCATACGGCAAAAGTTTTGTTGAACAGCACATTCCGATTTCAGGTGTTTGAATTACATCTTGATATACAAGAAGCACAAAGAAAGGCGGCACAGTAAATCGCTTTCTATTTTACACGCTTTGTGCGTCCATATTAAGCTCACTTTGTCACCACAAAAGCTATGTAAACACCCACCGTCCTTCACCAGCCGTCGTTCACTGGGAATATATGCGGGCGGCTTGTGGTGGATGACTTTCAGTTTTAGAGTTAAAAGTTACAAGGGTTAAAGGCTAACGGCAAGAATATTCATTCAAAAACTAAAACTAAAAATATATTTGATAAATTATAACTTTATTTCAGTTAGTCTTTCCAGCTACTTTAATAGTTTCTTTTAGTTTTAGTTTTTCATTTTGGTTTTGTTAATTATTTTATTTCAGTTTATGAAGATGTTTTTTTAATAATAGTTTTTGTTAACTAAAATAACCTTTTAGGTTACAGTGAAATACTTAATTTTGTGCATGTGCTAATAAACATGCAACATATGTTATTGAGGAGCAGATATTTTATTAATATTCAAGAATATTTTATTTTATTGAAAAAGAAAGGGCTTAAAAAACGTATGTTAAAGCTGGTCTATTTGCACACTGGTGTTAATTTATTTTGCAGCGTTTTGATTTATGAATGTCTAATGATAAATAACACTAAAGATACAGTGCATTTTTCTTATGAAAGTTTCATAACATGGGAATATAATATCATGAAGTGTATTGTCTCATGCCTCTTCATTGGTATTGAACGGTAATAAAAATTACTGCACAACAAAAGTAATGCACAGTTGAGATGTTTTTCACATATCAATAGTGATAATTTCTGTGAACTCAGGCTTACTCTTATAACACATATGTTGTTTAGTTTAATTGTTGATTATAAGCTGTCCCAGTTAAATTTATCACACAATACTACTGTATACAGTTACAGCATATTGTGTTATAAAAGAAACTTAGTCTGACGCATTAGCTCTGTCCATTGGTAATGTGGCATCTCAAGTTATTTATATGGCCATACACATATTGAGCTCCCGCTGTTACATAAAGTGACAAACCTTTGAGTCATGTGAAAGTTACAGAATAGAATAACAACCTCAGTGCATTCATTAAAGTTTGGCATGACTGACTGTTGCACTGCCCATACATGAAGTGTCCTTTTTGCACCATTTATTAGTCAATTGATTTCAGTTTTCATACAAACATAATGAGGTTGATCTCTGGCTTATGCTTAGCAAAAGTTTCGAAAAGATAAGTTTGTGCCTTCCATAATATACAAACTGTAGAGGACTTTACAGATTTATTGTGCAAATGATGGAATAAAATACAGCTAAAGTGATAAAATGTTTTTTCTAAAAGGAACTATTTGAAGCATGTAGTTTCCTAGCCTACTTCCTCATTAAATTTTAATCTATCAGTCTTAGATGTATTGCTTACTATTTTATGTACGTGATGTGGCATCACAATGCATTTTACAGATTAAGCAGGATCATTTTACAGATTGTGAATTTCCCATTGGGATTAATAAAGTATCTATCTATCTATCTATCTATCTATCTATCTATCTATCTATCTATCTATCTATCTATCTATCTATCTATCTATCTATCTATCTATCTATCTATCTATCTATCTATCTATCTATCTATCTATCTATCTAGATTAAGCAGGACAGTTATCAGTCTTCACCACGTTTTATTAACATTGAGTTTATATTAATAATCTAAAACAGCTATTAAAACTGTTATTTTGGACAATCTAGGTAAAATAGGATGGATGAGCTTGTTGGGCTGAATGGCCTTTTCTCATCGTTATTTTTGTAATGCTGCATTGTACATATGCAAAGAAGACTTATATCTCTGAATTATCATTTTTGTAGATTTCCTAGCAATTCTATATTTAATATACATCTTTTATATTTTTGTCAAAAAGTCTTATATATAAATGACAACGTTCCCTTCAGTAAATGAGGAGAAATATAAAAGATCTAATCCATTCATCACTCCATTTATAGACCTATTTTCCTAGATTAAATTCCTGTGAACATCACATATTTCTTTTATATACCTTATCTAGCTGCGTTACCCAGCCTCACCAGGTCCATGGGCCCAAGTTATAGTGTCATTGGTTGATCTGATATACTAAGTACCTTTGTGTATACCATATGTGTATTTTTTTAACAGTCTAATATTATTAGTTCACTTGAGCTGCATACTGTTGAACATATTACATAGAGTCCTTGGTAGGACGGGGGGGGTGGAGAAGATTGCAGCAGAACTCCTTATTAAAGCGGTATTCAGTAATGTTACAAAGGTGATTTTAAAGTTGGTTCATTCAAAGCTAAAACTGCTAAAAATCTCGAATCTCCATTAGCATTAATGCCTAAAATTAGTACTGCCCCAGTATACAGTACATTTGAACAAATAACTACTAGCAAGAAAAAACTAAAACTGCTAAATACTTTTGCTCACTCAAAAGCACCATCCTGTTCTCTTTTTGTCACATTCTGAAAAACAGCATCTCCTTCAGCTATAGGAAAAAAATCATACTTCATTGTGTTCAGTCATGGCTTGGCTACATCGATTTTTGTTCATGTCCAGTTTTTTTTTTTTTTACACTTTTAAAAATACACAGTGCTGATCGTTGATTGGTATTGCAAACTTAAAGATGATATGCAGGTGAAGAACAATGTTGACTTTTTCAAAATTGCAAGGCTCTGCACTAGTAATAAAATAAAATTGTAGTTTGATCAGTGATTTCAGATTTGGACCCCCCCCAGTCCACAGAAGTGATTAGTAATAATAATAATAATTCATTACATTTATATAGCACTTTTCTCAGTACTCAAAGCGCTATCCACACTGGAAGGAACCGGGAAGCGAATCCACAATCTTCCACAGTCTCCTTACTGCAAAGCAGCAGCACTACCACTGCGCCACCTGTGAGGAGATTGACAACAACATTTCAACCAAGGGACCCCCCCCTCCCCCTGGTCTTCTAATTGCACTCAATTCATGAAGCAGAAAAATGCCCCCTCTTCACATGTTCTCTGTGCATCATCAAGGATCTTAAAAAGATAAAACTGGGTCTCAAAGCCACAAAGTTTGTTTAACACTGCTCTCTATTCCAGCAACACAATACATTTGTTATCCCAAAGTGGTTAAGGAAAAAATGTAGCAGTTTCTACCTTTGATGACATGCCTGTTTTGTTGATGCTCTTTTTAAACATTGTGAAAGCTGATGGAATCATTTGTAGCATCACACTTGCTGAATTGAACTGTAGTCCCCACTTTGGTATTTCCACAAGGTTGCAGATTGTAATACCTTTCTTTTAGCATAAGTTGAAACCAATATGGTGTACAATCATAGCCACAGTCGCAGACAAACACTTGCTAAACGTGCCTTTAGGGAGCTTTGTTGAACTTTCCTCCTTTCACTTCTTTTCTGCAGATGGCCATCATTTGCATTTCTCTATGTGATTGCTGTCAGCACCGCGATGAAAAAGGAGAAGTGGTGTAATAGAATGTCCCACAATGCTAGAGCATTGTTAATGACAAATATCAACAAATAAAAAAACATGTCAGCTAATTTTGTTCTTTCTACACATCACCAATTTTCAATCAAATGCATCAAGGCATTTTTGAGATTTTCAGATGTTTAGTTTTTTTTGTTTTTTTTTTTCAACCCCTAAATATTGACATATGGTAATTTCCTTATTTAAAGGATACGTACTGCCCTAGATGTACCATCCTGCCAAATTTTAGCTTTTTAGCTGAAAAGGAAAGTAAAAAGTGTTCTTGTTGCTGAGTGAGTGAACTTTGCATTTCATATATAATATTTGTGTGTGTGTATATATATATATAACATACATACATACATACAAAATACAATACTATTCAGTTTTGTGTTGGATTCTTCTGTTTTATTGCCAGAATCTTAATTATGGAATGTGTGTATATAAGGAAGGTTTAATATTATTTCAGTGAGGCCAGTGGCATTTTTTTTTGTCGTCAACATTGAATAAAGCAAATGTGACGCAATTTAATATTTTGTTACTTCATTTTTGCTTAATGAGCAAATTGTAAGTTTTGAAATGCTTATTCATTACAAAATCATGTTTTAAAAATGATTTTTAAACAGTTAGTATTACAGTCTAACAAGATGATATTTGGTATTATTAAATATTTAAATAATATTTAACATAAGAGTGCCTTTTTCATCATAAAGTAAACCACATCTTAAGAAAATAGGCCTGTCTTCCATATTTAATGATTGTCATAATTTTCTTATCAGTATTAGTAATGTTATCAAATTATTGCTGAACTTTCATATCTGTCCTGCAGTGGATCAGAAAAAAGTTTTTAAACATTTCAGCGTGTGTAACTATGTAAGTTACAATTAACAAATAACATCTCTGTATTTTCAGTGTGTGCATTAATCATTTAAACAATTCTCAACAAACTTCTGAAAACCCAGATTGTATTTAGTTTTTATACTATATGTTACTCTCTCTTATGCTTTTAACAAATATACAGTAGATGCTTTTGGCTTTTGTACTAATTCTGAACATAGCAATATTTCTTTGAAACAATTTTTTTTCTTTACGTGCATGCCTATTGTTTTGTATGTGGTATACTGCATTCAGATTTTGTTTTTGTTTTTTTTGTTTTTTTTTTTCCTTCTCACCTATCCACAATGCAATGCTGTCCCCATGATGCACCTCTGCTTGCTGTTTACCTGTATGTTAATACGCTTGAATCCCATTGGCCCACTGCCATCATGTGCTCGCTGCCTGCTATTTAAAGACTCAGTCGACTGCCAAAGCAATGAAGCGACCCCTCGAGGCAACTGTAGATCTGGTACTTTGTCCTTTCACCTTTTGCTTTGCATGTAGCTTTTAAATGTACTGTAGCAACTCACAGAATTTGTGTTTTTCTATTATTTTTTTTTTTTGTTTATTTATTGATGGAAAAGCATTCCTGTGTTTGAAGTCATTTACCATCAGTTAATACTTAAAGAATATTCATCCTTTTACGTTAACAGCATTATGTCTTGTAGGACTTCCTGTTTATACCTATAATGTAAAAAAGAGAAGCAAGATACTAATTTAAAGTGAAATGGTCTTGTGGTTGCAGTTTAATGTAAAGTGTTACAGTGATGGTAATTCATTCATTTTTTGTTTTAACTAAATATTTAAAGACTTAATTTAACATTTTCATGTGCAATCATAGTTATAATTACCAATATCTTAGACTGTAATTTAAATATATATAATTTATAAGGCTAAGGTATACAAATAAAAGTAATGATTAAGATTGTTCTACTTATTATTATACATTCCTGCTTCACAGGCATTTCCATCTAGTGTTCTGCAACCTCTACCAAAGAGACCAGCGCTTGAAAAAAGTAATGGTGCCAGCACCATCTTTAACCCTAGTGTATTGCACTACCAACAGGCTCTAGCCAATGCACAATTACAACAGCCTACTGCATTCATACCTACAGGTATGTACCTATTATGTTTGCAAAATAAAAAAGTAATTACTAAACTTGACCTGTGTGTGAATAATTCTTGAAGTTATGGTTTGTAAGTTATTAAAGTGTAAAACATGTCCAGAACCACTTACATTTCTTTAAAGTATTTATGCTATGTTTTAAATATTGCTGTTGATTTCACCAGTTTTAGAAATATTGATATTTCTACTATTGTAAAGTAAAAAAAAAAGTTCACTTTATTTACTTTTAAATACCATTTTTCTACTTTACTTAATTTAAAACTAAACATGTAATTAAGGGGTCTAATTTTCTGGTTGTACTTCTTTCTTGTTGAGTTACCTGCTTTTAAAGTTTTTGATTATTTTTATTTTTGTCTGATACTGTAAGATTTCCTTTCATACCATTAATTTTGGCAGTATTAATAGAAAATAGATTGTTGTTACGAGTATTGGCCTTTTATGGAGTTTTCCTTTCAGTGGCATACCAGTTAGATAAAGTGGAATGATAAAATGTGCAGTACAGAAGATGAGGTTTTATGATTTGATGATACAGATGCGCTTAAGTGTGTGACATGACTCAGAATGTGCTTTCTTTAAGCTGCTTGTAAACTTAAGTATTGCGGCCAATGGTTCTCTCCCTTAGAGCATAGTGAATTTGCATGTTTAAGCCTTTAACCTACTATTTCTTCCGTGGATATTTCCATTTGAACTAAGCAATCATACAGCACTGTCTTCTACAAAAGAAGACATTGCTAGGTTAGCGACAACCATAATCTGATTTTGAGTGTTTCTTTTAAATTGATTTTTAATGATCAAATGGGTACTTCACCAATAACTGACTGGCATGATATGTAGTTTTTTATGACTATTATTCATTTCAAAATTTCAGTCATCAGTTAAACCATGATTACTGAAGCTCTTTTTTTAGTGCTTGCAGGCTTGCTTGTAAACTACTCTTGCATCAAAAAATGTTTGTGTATTAATTATTTTCTGCCTTCACCTCTGATCATATTAGGCTCACATGTATTGCAAGCTGTGTCAACATTTAATACCTTTTATTAGTCACATAACATACTGACAAGTCAATATATTATTTTACATTTATCATTTTAATTAGTCAGAATTAGGATTGGTCATATGTCTGTTGCAAACTGTATATGTCATTGCAATTAAGGGTTTATGTTAGTCTGGTATGGGTCATCAGTAGGCATACTTATGTTGCTGGTATGGAGTAGCACTCCAAGTCTCTGTAAGGCTGTGTTTCTGAATCTCTGGGTCACAGCACCAGTGGCTCATGGGTTGCAGTCGTTGGTTTGCTAGTGGGTTGCCTATGTCAGTCTTTCTCAGCCATTGGATTACAACCTGGGTTGCCTTCATTGGTTCACGAGTGGGTTGTGGTGAGTCATGAGCGTTCAAGGTAGATTGCCATCGATCAACAGCACTGCACGATACGCTTTCCTCTTTCTGAGTGAACTTGTTTCACCAAGGCTGACCCCCGATTATGCTTGTTTCAGCAAGGGGGAAGTTTGCAATAGTATTTTTTCAGAGTCCTGTGAAATTGAACATGTGAAGCATAGTGAGGACATGTTGTTCTTGTTCTCCCCAGTTTCTGGAAAAGATAAATGTGCCATCCAGGTTGGCAGTAAGGTCATTGATGCAGCCCAAAGAGAAGGACACTGTACTGTTAGTGGCCACTAGGGGTGCTGAAAGCATTTCTGCCCTTGGCTTCAGGGGCTCCAGGAACTTGCTAATACCCCTTTTTTCATGCCTAACGTCATGAGGAAAAGAAGTGCTGCCAAGTTTCTCAATTAAATAGTCCACCTGTCAGCTTTTTCCAGGGTTTAAGTAAATTACTTGCTAAATTTTCTAAAGGCCATCATAGGGATTGCTTCACCATATAGTCCACTTATTCCTTAATCTCAAGGGACCCTGTCATTATGCTAAAAATTTGGATTGGGAGGTGGGCACCAGTACCATCACTCGTCCCCCAACTGAAATTCATGGAGGGATGCCCTGCGATTGTGCCTCTGTCCAATGGGCCGCCTATAAATGGGATTGGACAAGGTGCCATATGCAAGCAAAACATTTTTGTAGCTGTGCAAAATATTCTAGAATATTTACGGGTTGAAAGTCTTGTTCTTCCTATTCTTCCTTGACAAAGTCTGAAATTCCCCTTGGCTGCCTCTCGTACAGAAGCTGTAGGAGCAATAAGCCCATGGCACCTCATGATAATTGAAAAATTCCACAGTAATTGTGATGAATAGAAGCTGATGCAATATAACATGTTTGTGATGGTTTATGAATAGCTCAGACATGCACAGTACGGTGCTCTGCTATTAGTCTAGTTGAAGCCAAGGTCAAATGAACATGGATGCTGTGCTGTGGGATTACATCATCATGTAACATGCTGTGGTGAGATTACTTTGGGCAGAGAGAGTGAATCCTGCTGAAATTCGCCAGGTTAGTGGTGTCACCTTAAAATCCTTCCCCATAATATTCGAGCAACATATCCTGGTTAGACACAACCTAATCTCATGTGCTTGACAATATTCTGTGTATTACTGTACATTATGAAAGTTAATACCATCTCCCTTGCCTTGTTTTCAAACACGGATCATTAGAGTGGTTATGCTGATTAAACATAGCTGTAATATTGTTAGAAACATTCAACACCATTGTAATCAATACTGACCCTTTGCAAAAATAAAAATATTTATACATACATGGAAAAATAATAAGCCTTTGTCTGACTTGATGTCAACAACTGAACTCTAGAAAACAACAGTGAACTTGGTATACTATAGTTAAGTTTTATTTGCGAGTATCAAATATGAGCTAAAAATGCAAATAATTAAGATTACGCTATCTTTGTTTTCCTGCTTCCTCATTTTATTAGTATTCTCATTAACCTAACTATAACTTAAGATTAACACTGGAAATTAATGATTATTAAAGGATGAAGTTCAGTATTTTTCAAGTGAAATATATTTCTTCAGAAACATGATATATATGAATCTGCCATGTGAAATTGTGTTCTAAAGTTAATTGCTTTCTAAAAATTGATAAAAATATCTTGCCTGCTCTGGCATACAAACTTACTGAATATGTCAATTTTTCAAGCTAAGACAGTTGTCAAATAATGATCCACACCTTCCATATTTCTGACACGTTTGTGACAACAAACGAAATGTGGAAATACAGTGGAACCTCGGTTTGCGAGTAACTTGGTTTACGAGTGTTTTGCAAGACGAGCAAAAATTTTTAATAAATTTTCACTTGATAAACGAGCGAGGTCTTGCAGTACGAGTAGTTTGTCTGCTGAGCATCATGTGATCACAACTGAGCGGATGGTTCTTCTCTCTCTCTCACTGCGGGATTGTGGGCAATCGTCTCCTATTCTCCGTCTGAGTCGGCGTGCCTCACTCATATAGTCAACATCCGTACGAGCGTTAAGTGTTTACTACAGCATTAGCATTGTGACTGTGTGCGCGCTCGTGTGTGTGTGTGTGTGTGTGTGTGCTCGCGCGCGTGCGTGCGTCTGTGCTGTGACGTGCGAGTCCCCGTCTTGCACCCTAAAACACGAAGCTGAGTCTCAGTACTTTAGCAACACAAGCTTTATTCAGCTTGAAACAGCAACAGCGCGGTTATTTATACACAGACACAGCAGTCAGGCAGGGCTCTGCGCATTTATAACGTTCCTTGTTCCTTGTATCACCCATTGACGGCAGGCGCTTATAGCATGTCTGCGATCTTTTCGGATTCGCTTTTACAGAGAACTGCTACAGCGCTGGGAGACTGCGATTGCTTTGAGACGCTCTTCCGCGTGTCGTCCCGTTGGGTGCAATCCCACAAGAGTTTAGAAACTCACTCACACCAGCCATGATTCTTTTCAAAGGTAAAGTGCAAGTTAATTTGTTTTATGTATTTTTACTTTATATTTTGTATTAATCATTTTTATATGAAGAGTTTTGGGTTGTGGAACAAATCATCTGAGTTTCCATTATTTCTTATGGGGAAATTCACTTTGATATACGAGTGCTTTGGACTACGAGCACATTTCCGGAACGAATTATGCTCGCAAACCGAGGTTCCACTGTAATCATTTAATTGCAAGAGACAGATTAATACATGACAATTGCATTGGCTTGAAAAATTTGTTGAAAAGTTTGTGAAGAAATACCATGATTTGAAAAATAACTTTTCCTTTAAATAATAACTTCATAATCCAATATGTTTGTTTCTATCAATTTATCCTCAATAAATTATAATTCCTAATTTAGAAAGGAAAAAGCAGTATTAGTAAGCAAAAAATGTAACCTAGAAATCAACCTTCAATTACATGTCTCAAGTGTTTGTTGCATTGCTTTATCTTTGGACACCATTTTAGTAAAAGGACATTCTAGTAATGACAGAAATATATTTAATTAAAATTTCACCGTAAAGTATAAACCAATCAGCCACAAAATTAAACCTCCTGCCTAATATTGTGTAGACCCCTCTGCTGCCACCAAAACAGCTGTGACTCATCAAGACATAGACTGTACAAGACCTCTGAAGGTGCTCTGTGGTATCTGGCACTAAGATGTTGGCAGCAGATCCTTTAAGTCCCAGGAGTCTCCATGGATCAGACTTGTTTTTCTAGCACATCTCATAGATGTTCGATAGGATTGAGATCTGGGGAATTTGGAGGTCAAGTCAACATATTGATCTCTCATATTCCTCAAACCGTTCATGAATAATGTTTGCAATGTGACAGAAAGAGGCCACTACTGTCAGGGAAAACTGTTGCCATGAATAGGTATATGTGGTCAGAAGCAATTTTTAGGATTATGTGTGTGGTACATGTTAAAGTAACATCCACATGACTGCCAGCACACGAGGTGTCCAGCAGAACTTTGGCCAGAGCATCACACTGCCTCCACCAGCTTTCCTTCTTCCCTTAGTGCATCCTGCTGCCATCTCTTCCCCAGGAAGACAACACACGTGTACCCAGCCATCCACATGATCTAAAAGAAAACATGATTCATCAGACAAGGCAAACTTCTTCAATTGCGCTATGGTCTAGTTTTCATGCCACTCATATGCCCATATTAAGCACCTTCGGCAGTTGGACAGAGGTCATCATGGGCACTCTGATCATTCTGCAGCTTTGCCACAAGCTGCTATGAACTCTGTGTTCTGGCACTTTGTCTCATGGCCAGCATCAATGTTTTCAGCAATCTGTGCTACAGTAGCTCTTCTGTGGGATCAGACCAGATAAGCTAGCCTTTACTCCCTACATGCATCAGTGAGCTACTAACCATTGCATACTGGGAATGCCCCTACAAGATCTGCTATTTTGGAGATGCTGTAACCCAGTTGTCTAGCCGTCATAATTTGACCGAAGTCAAAGTCTGTCAGATCCTTACGCTTGCCCATTTCTCCTGCTTCAAACACATCCCCTTCCAGAACTGAGTGTTTACTTGCTGCCTAATTTATCCCAGCTTTTGACAGAAGCCATTGTAACTAGATAATCAATGTTATTCACTTCATTTATCAATGATTTTAATGTTGTGGCTGATCGGTGTATGTGTTCCATATTACAATCAAACCTTCTTTAAAACCTTAACACAGGAAAATCCACGTCAGTATTGTATCACTCTTGATATAGTATTTGCTTTTTTTAAGTATGAGTTAATGTGTATTTAGCCTTATAATTTCTTATTCATAAATGCTATAATTCATAAATGCTTTAAAGGATGCAAAACATTTGTATGTTGGATTTGAATTGTAGTAATCCAAAATAAACGAAGAACAATTAAAGGAATTAAAAATAACCTGTCGTAAAGCAATACCCATTTCCATGTCTATTCAGCTTTCTTAAAATTACTTAGCTTGAATTTTTCTTTATATTAGGTAATGTAATTTCTTTTATTTGCCATTCAAAATATGTATGAATGTATCTTATTTACTTCAAATCAGCCTTCATATCTCACTTGCATACTGTTTAACCATATGGATGTAGTAAGTTACCTTTAGAAAATTTAACTGTAAATTCAACAAGTGATATAGACCTTTTCAGAAATGTAGTTCATCTACTCAATATAATGTGTAAAATAGTTGAATTCTTCATTTTCAACACAACATATTTAACAGAATAAATATAAATTACAATTCTCTCTAGCAATGTACACTTTAGTGCAAAAAATGTTGTATATGTGAATACCTTGGATATTTTCACTCAATCAAAAAAATACAGAAATCTAATTTTTCTAGCTTAACATAAGGGGTAAACATTTACCGACATTCCAATTTTCACTGTTAAAAAGGATTTGAAGGGAAACACTACAAGACTCTTGATATTATGTGTAGAATAAAGTGTTAGTTTGTTGTTCAATGCCATTTCTAAAAGTATTAAAAGTCTTATTTTTCAAATTAAGCAAGACAGGTTTGAGTAGATGTATCTTCAATGTGTTTAAAGTTTACTAACATTGATTTTTACAAAGATCATTCAAGAAATAAAAGTAATATATTTAGTCTGAAACCTCTTTCAATCAGGGGGCTGCAGTTTACCATGTTTTTTTTTTCTTCATATAATAAATATGTTAACATTCTTTGATTTAAACATTTTTGTTGATTTTCTGCTTTCTTTTATCTTCATTATTTTATTGTTATTTTGTTGTATTTGAAATGGTATTTTTATTTTAACTATGTGCTGTAATATATTTACTGTATGTATATATATCTTTATGTGTATAAAGGCTCGACCAAGTTAATTATATTAATTAAATACAGTCCTAATGTGTTTACTATAAATAATTCTTTAGACTTTGGGTCATTTGTAGCTTTTTAATTTTACATGATATCATAGTTTTTGTAATTTGTTTTTGGCTGATGCAATCCTACACTTAATCTCTTTATATTTACTATGTAAAATCCCATTTGTGTTGTTTTCAATTACAGCTTTTGAATGTAAATTGTACCTAAATATATGTAAAAAAAAATTATTCACATGCTCATGATGGAACAGGTGGATATGTTTGCTATCTATAGCTATATTTTAAAGAATTCTTCTAATAATCCTGCTTTTTCATTGATATATAATATTCATGCTATAATTAAAACTTAAAGCCAATAATATAAAACTGGTGACATATGCAGTTTCAACCAGGATTTTGGTTTCCATGTCAGCTATTTAGGAACTAGTCCCGTCTGTCTGATTAATGCTCCATGTAGTGCTGGGCGGTATACCGGTTCATACCGAAAACCGTTTATTTTTTTTATAATATGGATTTTTCTTATACCGCAACACCGGTTTAAATTGCCTAAACGACGTTCGGAACGTGGCGCAGCGGAAAACTGTTCAAGTGGGGACCTTTTTCACTGCTACACCGCTAAACACAGATTTGTTGCACTAGGGCTCTTTTTCACTGCTACACCACCAAATAGGTAGCATTCCGAAACTGAAGCCGACGATAAAGTTGAACATGATGAACAGAAGAACTTTTGCCGAAAAAAAGGAGTCACGTCCGTCGCCTAGAGATACTTTAGTTTTAAAAGGTCAGATGTGTAAATACTGTTTCTATACTACTGGATAATACTGCAAGCCAAGTTGTACTTGTTTTATTTGTTTTCAATACAGTGTAATGTACCTGGGTACTGTGTAATAGTGTGACGACATGTTGACTTTATTCTCGACATTTCCACTTTAATCTTGACGCTTATGACAAGAATAAAGTCGACATGTTGACTTTATTCTCGACATTTCTACTTTATTCTCGCTGTTTATGTCAAGATTAAAGTCGACATGTTGACTTTATTCTCGACATTTCTACTTTATTCTCACTGTTTATGTCAAGATTAAAGTCGACATGTTGACTTTATTCTCGTAATTTGTCATTAAAGTAGAACATCGTAAACTAACCTTTCATCGTAAAATGAATATTTAATTTGCTAGATTTTCTCAAACCCCGTCATAAGTTATACAGCACATTAAATGCTTTGTGTTAAGTGATTCTTAAACTGACTTCTTCTTGCACTAAGAGGAGGCGCCGGCAGCGATCGCCGCACAGAATACATTCACTTCATGATCCTCCTGCTCTCTGAACATTTAGAATGCTAAGATAAATAATATAATTTTCATGGTGAAATGCATTAAAGCATGCATTAATCATATGGGGGCACGGCGGCATGCCTGCCTTGCTTTTGCATGTTTTTCTGGTTGGTTTACTCGGCGTGCTTCAGTTTCCTTTCAAAGTCATGTAGGATGTGGGGTTTTGTTGTGCTATATTGACCCTGCTAGTGTATGTTTTGCTTGTATTCATCCTGCGATGTGCTGGTGACTCGTTCAGAGATGGGCGCAACTCTGAATGGATGGCATAATTAAACATATATAACAAAGATATTTTTAAAGTTCCGAACACTCCGTGGGCTAAGTTTATAGCTAGTTTTAATTTCACAAAGACGTTTATCGTGTGGTGATTGGTTATGTGGTGAAAGAAAAAGGAAGGATAGGAACTGGGGTTTTGGTACGTCAGATAGAGACAGCATGCATGCAATAAAGATATCCTGCTCAGAAGAACATGCATTGAATTCTGTGTTTGTGTCTCCGACCAGCAGATCACAAACCCAACATTTACACAATATTTAAGTTAAACCTGTGCGATAGCTATTCATACATCCAGTTTTTTGGAGCCTCGTCACACCTGCCATAAAGTTCTCTACACTGAACATACACCTGGGGACCCCTTACTGCGAGGGAGCAGCACTACCGCCTCACTACCGTGCATGTGTAATACCTGCTTTAATGCATTTCATCATGAAAATGATATCAAGTATTTATCTTGGCATTGTAAATTTTCAGAAAGCAGGAATATCATGAAGGGAATGGATTCTGTATGGTGATCGCTGTCTTCTCTTAGTGCGGAGGAAGTCAGTTTAAGAAGCGTAGTGATTAACCACTGGGTCGGGCAAAGTAACACAAAGCATTTAATGTGCTGCATTAATTTATGACTGGGTAAATTAAGTAATTGATTAAACATTGATTTTAGGAAGAAGTTTAGTTTACGACATTCTACTTTAATTATATAAAGTGGAAATGTCGACTTTAATCTCAACATAAACGGCAAGAATAAAGTGGAAATGCCGACTTTAATCTCGACATAAACGGCGAGAATAAAGTGGAAATGTTGACTTTGTTCTCGACATATAGTTTGTTTTTTTCTTCCCAGTATAGCTTAGCTTGAAGCAAGGTCCATATTAATGCAGTTTGCCTAAATGATGGTTCAGTTGGTAAAGATGTCATCACTAAGTTGCACTTGTTTTATTTTATTTTAATTTGGTGAATACTGTGTAATGCACCTGGGCTTAAAGTCTTGAAGTAATAGTGCAACTATCAGTAATAATACTATTATTTATTTTATTGTTATTATTTATTAGTTTAAATATTATGCAGTTTAATGATGATAAAGTTGTTTAAAAAGTCACTTTAACGTGTCAGTGGACAGAGATTGTTAACATTAACAGAAAGTGTAGTTGGTTTACAAAAAATATTTACTATTTATTCCTTTTCTAAGACATATTCGGTGCAATACAGTTTTTGTCAAGCACTTCTGGATATTTTACTAAGTCTAAATGCCTCTTTGTATGGTTGAAAATATGTTGTCAAAATTATAGTTTGTTTTTGCAAAATTTGGTCAATAACAAGGTTCTATATTTTGACTGCATCTGTCATGCAATGTGATACCTTCTCCATTAGTGCCACCCCATTGAAAACTATCACTTTATGGGGCAATGCAAAACTGTATTAATACTTGTGTGCACATTAAAATGTTTTTTTTTGTACAATGTACAATACTCTTGACAGTGGAATAGATTATTCTTAGCCAGTAATTGCAGTGGAAAATGTGGTTAACATCCACTCATGCATGGGGAAAAAAATACCGTCGAATACCGTGAAACCGGGATAATTTAGAAAAATACCGTGATATAGAATTTTGGTCATACTGCCCACCCCTAGCTCCATGTTATTTAATGAGATATTCCCCGTTAAGTTTTATACATAATGTTTAAGAATTGGAATAGAGAAAGTCATCTAAGCATGACATCGTACTTTTCAAGTTCACTTTATTAACAATAGTCTATAAATTCTATTACTATATAAAACACATTAATAGAAATAAAGATATAACCAAACATGCAGTACATGTGATTTCAAACATAATAATAAATTAGATAGAAAGAGCTTTATAGAGTTTAGTAAATTACTAACTAACTGAGAGATGAACCACTGAGAGATGAAGAAGATGGTACAACTTCTTAAGATTTCATAATTTGATATATTTAGACATTTTTGACCTTCATCTATTCTTTTCAAGGATCTTACATTCAATGAAATTAAGCTCACTTTTCCATAACAGCAGTCTTAAAAGCACTAGCAGATTTTCAAAAGATATCTGTACTTTTGAATAAAAGTGTGCTTTTTTTCCAGTGAACTCTGTAGCACACAGTATTAGACTGGACACCTTCCCATTTCTATTTAAATATCTAGAAGCAAATGTCACAAGTAAATATAAAGATATTTTTCAACAAAATTTTGCTGTCTGCGTGGAAAAAAAATTAAACAAGATGTGAATAAATGGTCCACCCGCCATCTCACATTAGCAGGGAGAATCAACACTGCTAAGATGAACATCCTTCCCAAGGTTCTTTTTCTATTTCAAATCATCCCCATGCACATTTGCAAGTCTATTTTTTTTTTAAGAAATTAGATTCAATCATAACCTCTTTTATGTGAAATTTCAAAACATCCATGTATCCAAAGGGTAACCCTACAACAACCTAAAGCAGAAAGGGGCATGGCACAATCTAAATTTCAGTTTTATTACTGGGCAGCAAATATGCAGGTCATAAAGACCTGAACATCAACACAAATTGATGAACATACACAAGCCTGGTCTGCATTAGAATTAAAATCGCGCAGTATTTCTTTATGATTTCCTGCTCTTTGCTCCAGTAAATACAAATTATCATGAGTACACTAATAATGCAATTACCCTTCATTCACTCAGAATATGGAACCAATGTAGGAAGCACTTTAAGACAGAGAAACTCTTTATCTGTTGCACCTCTACATGGCAATCACTTCTTTCCACCATCTCAATATTTAACGTTGGGAAAATCACTGGGGTTAAAACATTTAGAGACATGTACAGAGATAATCTCTTTGCATACAATGAGCAATTAAGCTTCAAATTTAACTTCTCATCAACATAGCTTGTCCACTACGTTCAAGCTAGAAACTTTGCTAAATGGAACCTGCCCAATTTTTCTCACCTTCCACCTATTTTACTCCAAATGAAATATTGATTAATCTTGAAGACTCAAGATGACATCTCAACAATTTATAAAACATTTTAAAGTCCCTTCCTTTCTAAGATCCCAGTGTACAATGGGGAAAGGATCTTTCACTTAATATTTCAGAAAAGGATTGGAAGGCAGCAATGCACAGAACATACTGTAGCTCCATATGCGCAAAGTACTCAATCATTCAACTTAAAATCTTCTGTTAAGCTCATTTATATCATTTAAAATTATCCAAAATGTTTGCAGGGCAACATTTAACCTGTGAATGTTGCAATCTAGCTCCAGCCTCACTGGGCCACATGTTTTTGGCGTGTACCAAATTAAGATCATTTTGCATGAAAATCTTTGAATGCCTGTCAGAGAGTTTTGGTGTCACAATCACTCCTAACCCATTAACAGCTGTGTTTGGTGTACTTCCAGATGGGCTTAAAGTAGAGAAGGACAAACAAATTGTAATTGCCTTTACCTCACTTACTAGTACGTTGACTTGTCTTGCCCTGCTGGAAGAATCACACCCCACCACTTTTAAGTCAATGACTGATGTCCTATACTGCTTGAAATTGGAAAAAAAAATCTAAATCTCATTTAGTGGATCTGTTCAAAACACTTTTTAAAATATGGTAGGACATAATCAGTAACATTTTAGAATAATCTTCTATATTGGGGAAAAGGATACTCACCCTTCCTTCCTGCTTTTAAAGATTTGCTTTGCTTGTTGGCTGTCCTCTCTTTCTTTTGGGTGGGGGTTGAATTTTGGTTTGTTAACTTTGTCTTGATTGTATGGATTTTTATTTGCTTTTAATTAAAATCAATAAAAAGGCAATTAACCTCACTTCACACATAACATACACATTACATTTTGACATAATATACGGCATTAAAGAAAAAAGAATAGCATTCAGTACCTTTGTGAGGAAAGTAAATGCACTCCTTCATTTATAACCTTTTGTAACCCCTCTTCAAAGGCAGTAAATTAACTTATTAGAGTTGATCAGTGTACTTTTTCTTTCTTCTGTCACAGAACTTCTTCAACTTTGCGATATTGTAGTATTTTCATGCGTGCATGTAAATGTTACCTGAAATTCTTTCTCAGCCATTCTGCCATTGATATACTTTTGTGCTTTTATGTTATAGTTCTGCTGTATGATCAAATATTACTATAGTGTTTGGACTGCTGTTCTCACATTTTCCTGTATAATGCTCAGGTAAAATGTAAATTGATAGCTATCATAAAGACAGAAAATACAAATTCAAAGGCAACAAAATGGGCCCAGATCATCATCATACCAATACAGGATATGCTTTTTTTTTGGTCAAATGAAATGCTTTGTGGGGCGGCACGGTGGCGCAGTGGGTAGCGCTGCTGCCTCGCAGTTGGGAGATCTGGGGACCTGGGTTCGATTCCCGGGTCCTCCCTGCGTGGAGTTTGCATGTTCTCCCCGTGTCTGCGTGGGTTTCCTCCGGGCGCTCCGGTTTCCTCCCACAGTCCAAAGACATTGCAGGTTAGGTAGATTGGCGATTCTAAATTGGCCCTAGTGTGTGCTTGGTGTGTGGGTGTGTTTGTGTGTGTCCTGCGGTGGGTTGGCACCCTGCCCAGGATTGTTTCCTGCCTTGTGCCCTGTGTTGGCTGGGATTGGCTCCAGCAGACCCCCGTGACCCTGTGTTCGGATTCAGCGGGTTGGAAAATGGATGGATGGATGAAATGCTTTGTTTTGATTAAGCATAACATTTAATTTGTGGGCTGATAGCTCCAATTTTAATATCATTATACAGATCTCATTGCTTCCACATTAGCTTATTGCATTAAAGTGCTGTTTTGTATATGCAAGCATAAATCTATTTAATTGTTACAGAGTAGGGATTTTTCCTAAAGGAGAACTTAAAATGTGAATGTTTATCATAGGAAAAGGCCTATTCCTTGATATAGTCTTGGCGTTCTTTGAACCTTATTTGCAGAATGAACTCCATTTTAAGAAAATTGTCATTTTAACAATTTTTTTTAGTCCTAGCCAATTTCCTATATAATATTTAAAAAACCTCATTACAGTAAAGTCTATTTTATCTGCAAAATTAATTACAACAAAGGTATTTTTAATTTAAAAAGCAGCAAAACATGCACATTTCTTAAGTACTTCGCCCAAATATCGCAATTCAGGAACTCCATTGAACGGCCAATTAGATTGCACGTTTATGTCACTTGGTTTACTCGTCAATTGTCACTCTTACAGCTGTTGACCTGAGACATTGTGGACATACATAAGGGCAGGATAACTGTCAATCAAATTTGATTTCAGCTGTACTTGCGGAGCTAGAAGTTTGATGCAGCTAAACTCTGTCACTAATTTCCAGGTTTCTCGAGGAATGGTTTGACTTTTATGAACTCATTAAACCGATTGAGGATTAATATTTGGCTCGCCCTTCAGCAAAAGTGCTAACTACTGAGCTTTGCTCGTGTTTATGCTACTTAACCAGTTTTCAACATGTTTAAAAAATTCGCAGAGATTTTACCATATGAACACCTGCACACTATAATTTAAAAAAAATGTAATTGTTACATTTGTATGTGTCATGGAATTTTGTGCTTGCAAATTTATACATATATACATGTATACATCCAGTGATTCTTATTTATGAATGTGATCTTCATTTCCTCAAACTTTTTATCATGATCTTTTTATGTAAAACTTTTCTAGGTTAAAAAAAAGATTGACTCACAAAAGAACAGACTAGCCAGAGAGAGACGGTCAGTTCCTTAAGCAGCATAACCTAAGGTGTGCCACTTATGAAAGTTAAAGGGCATGTGTAATGGGCACTGAGGGGTGCCATTTATGTAACTCAAGCAGTGCGTGCTCTGGACACAGAGGGGGTCCCCTGAACCTTGAGGTCTAATAATACTAACCACCCTATATGCACCAAATTATTTTTTTAAGTCCCGAGCACTTTGTTCTAATATTATTTGACCTATATATATATATCCTTGTAGTCTTTTATGGACTTGAATTTGACATTGATATTCTGATTGTTTACCACAAAGTTATTAGTAAAAACATCATAATAGTATCTATTTGTTTAAATAAAGTTTCACTTACTGATAATTGGCCAAAGTCTTAAATAAGATGATATAACTTGGGGTGGGCTTTCACATGTTAAGATGCTAAATGTTGGCTGTTTTTGTGTTATTTAAGCAGCTCAGAAACATGCTATACACTCCGTATCTAATATGCAATAAGGGTCCCAGAGCTATATTTAATACAAAGTGTGTATCCATCCATCCATCAATCCATTTTCCAACCCGCTGAATCCGAACACAGGGTCACGGGGGTCTGCTGGAGCCAATCCCAGCCAACACAGGGCACAAGGCAGGAACCAATCCCGGGCAGGGTGCCAACCCAACAAAGTGTGTATAAATATGGTAAAACCTATACTTTTATTGTACTGGAGCATTTTTCCTTACTTGTTCATGATAGTCAAGTTATTAAGTTAAAAACAGACGTTCCATTAATTTTTAAAACAGTTGTTCAATATCAACCTCCACTGTTACCTAATATTATGTAGACAAAGTACATTTTGTTGCAGATGTAATTGTATTGATGAAAATACACAGTTGTTAATGTCATGTGAATTGCTACATGAACGTGTTGACTAGAATGATACATAAAATGATTTCGCCTTTTTTATAATAGCTTAAGGTTATTTATAGCTGAAATAATTAATTTGCACTAGGTTTAATGTTTTAAATTAGTTTAGACTGCCCATTCTTTATGTTTCAAAACACCCATTTATCTTTTACCCCGAAGTAATAAAGATGCTAGAATAATGGCCTTCTCTTTGTATCCGATGCACACTTTTAATAGAGATGAAACTATTGCTGTTCTTTACTTTTATACATATAGCCTGTATACAAGCGATTACATCTATTATTATTTCATCACTTAGAACACTTTCACACAGAAAGTTATACTGCATATGTAAGCTAAGCTAGTACTCTTCAGTTCATTTTTCTCTTTAAATATGGAACTCTGGGTAAAGACCTTAGTGTGTTTGTGACTAGTTTTGCTGATCATTCCTAATAGATATACTTTTTTTCTGCTTATGTATATTTATGCATTACGCTTTAGTGAAAACTTTTTAGAATTATAGCTGAAGCATCATGTATTACTGGTACCTGTCAAGAGGATAATCTTGAAATGTTATAAAAGGAATGCTAATTCAGTTTTTAACAACATTTAGTATTTATTAGATGTCTTTCTTTTTAAATACATATAAATAAAAATATTACCATAATGTTTATTCTAAACTTTTTTTTGTGAAAGCAAGATGCATTTTTTAATTAAAATTTTTTAAGTTAAAATGTATTTTTTCTTTAACTTTTACTTTTGTTTGTTTAATTAGTATTATTGTTTAGATAGAAGACTGCAAGTGAACCAGACACATGTTATTAATATCTTTTAAGATGATGGCATGCCAATTAAAAGCAAGCTAACTGTTTTTTCCCCTTTATTAACCTCTATTCACTTTTCACTGCATGATATACAGGATCTGTGTTGTGCATGACACCTGCCACCAGCATTGGTAGGTTCCTCCTTTCTTCTTCTGATATAACAGAACTATTCATCTCTTACAGTTGTCTTAAAAAGGAAAAAATAGGCTTAGCAGTGCTTAATTAGTTGGTAAAGTCTGTATCTGTTATCATTTAACAGTTGAAATTTTAATTCATCTGTAAGAATGGAAGTGCTTTATTTACTTGGCTCAACTGATCTGTTTTGCTTCACTAATATTTTCGCTGGCATTATTTTCCACTGTTATAATTCAGTTTATTTTGTAATTGTTCTTATTTGTTTTTTGTGTTTTTTTTATATTAGTTGTTTACATAAGGTAAAAATAGTTAAGCAGAAAATGTTATTGTTTCTATGAAATGAGAGGCAAGTTAGATATGTAATATTAAGTAATAAGCCTTTTCTTGTGCACTGCGTTTTAGGAAATTTTATCAGTTTCCCAGAGGAGTGTAGCCTGACATTACAATTGTATAAAATTTAATTGAATTTATTGTAAAATTACTTTAAAAGTTGTGTTTAAAAGTAAAAAAAATAAACACATCATTTTTAACTAATCAAAATGTTTACATTTGGTACTAGAGATTTTGTAAGCTCTTCTGTGTGTTTCTCTGGGAATCACTGATAGTGTTTATAAATTTCCTTAATTGTGATTGTAATCAGCTTTCTTCCTCTTTTTTTTATTTTCTCCCATGCTTTCTTGCTTTGCATTGTGATTGCATGCCATCTGCTGGTCTAACCTAATGATGGCCTGCTGCTCTATAATATTCACCATGCAAAAATACCTCACCTGTTGCCATGGTTACCATAATGCTACACCTACCTGTTCATTGCTTCCATGGTTCCCTTCCTGAAAAGTACCCATGATGTACAGTGCTACGCCTGCTACTGTCTCTGCAGCAACAACTCCTGCCACAAGTGTCCCCTACGCCGCAACAGCACCAGCCAATCAGGTTTGCCCCTTTTAAAGCTTTCTTTCATGAGTCCCTGAGCTCTAAATAAGTACTGACAATTAGCTGATTGTGAGATTATGATTATTCATATTTCTGAATTATTTCTCATTCTCTGAGAATTTTCTTTTTATCAGAGTTATCAGAGCACTTATTTAGAGTTCTAACATTTGCAAATGGTAGTTGTGTTGTGTTGCATTATCTCTGTTTATTTTGCATGTTTTACTTTTTAAATGTCAAGTATCCCTCTTCACCTGCATAGAAAGTGTTTTCACTAAAAAGCTACCAAAGTATAGTTAGTTGGGAAAAATACAGTTCTAGTGAGGGAATATTTTCAGAAATATTGCTTGAAATATGATTATTCTCAATGAAAGTTATATGTTTGACATTAGTATTAAAGCTTTCCTTGGTGGGGTAAGGCTAAGATAGAAATTGAGTGCTTTTCTACTAGCTATGCAGCTCTGCAATATTTCGAGCTTTCATTGGCATGCCACAATAAAGTCTGCAGCAGCAACTGCATGTGTGTCCTTGTAAATTGATTATTTAAAAAAAAAAGACACCATTCCTTTTTACAGCAGCAATACATTTAAATATTATTTGGTGTAGTGCTTGAGGATTTAAATCAGGAAACAAACATATGAAAGACTTGACAGTAAAAATAAAAAATTAAGACTTTTTTTTGAAAATGTAAAACCAAATATTGTATATCTGCTGTAATATATAATCATGAGATTAATTATATTCAATTCTCATCATTCCTGTATTAATTAAAGTGTGATTTGAACTTTATCAGACTCTAAATATTAGAAAAACTTGATTTTTAAAAAACAATTCTATACAAATCTTTTCCTCTTCACATCTACATTGAAAACATCAATCCAGCATTCATTGTGTTTTGGAAGAAGTCTGAGGTATGTGAACCACAAAAATAAGCAGCACTCAGTCAGAGGTCCTTTATAAAAGCAGGATTTCCCAAATCTGAAAAGACCCTTTGTATGTATCCAATGAAAGATTTAAACTCACACTTTTAAAATGTAACAATTGACTCAGAATTATTCATTTCACTCGTTTAGAAGTTTTCATTTTGTATTATTACACAACATTGAATCACAGTGTGTTTAGTTTGAATTTTTGAAACAAACAGAAAAAGTCTGTTTAATGTCAAAGTGAAAACATATCTCTGTGCAATGGTCTAAACTAATACAAATTAATATTTTATTGCAATTAATTTCATATAATTTGTAAGTGTTCACCTCCTTCAAGTCAGTATTTAGTAGATGGCAGCAGTAACAGCCTTGAGACTATGCAGATAAACCTCTATCAACTTTGCATATCTGGACATTAAATTTTTCTCATTCTTCTTTTTAAAACTTCATGACATTATTTTTGTTATTTTTAAGCCATTCCTGTGTAGCTGTAGCTTTAAGCTTAGGGTCTTGCTAGATAAGAAATCTACTCCCAAGGCTCTGGTTTTTTGCTGAGTGTATCAAGAGTTCCTCCAGGATTTCCCTTTATTTTGTACCATTCATTTTACCCTTTACCTTCATAAGCCTTCCAGGGCCTGCTGCAGAGAAGCATCCCCATAGCATTATGCCACCACCACCATTATTCATGGTGGGGATACTATATTCAGTCTTAGTCACTGTAGCCTTCAGAGTTCTCACTAGCCTTTTTGCCCAATAACTCAGTTTTTGTGGACAGCCTCCTCTAGACAGATCTATATCTGTGCCACACTCTTTCCATTTCTTAATGATTGATTTAACTGTACTCCATGGGATATTCAGAAGACTTGGATCTTGTATCCATCTCCTGACTTGTTCTATTCAATCATCCATATAACTAATTATGTGGCCTCTAAAACCAGTTAACTGCGCCAGTAATAATGTAGGTGTTTCACATTAAGAGGTGAATACTTATGCAATCAGTTTGTGATTAATTTAGATCATTTTACATTATGTGTTTAAACAAATTGGTGTTTTTGTTTTTCTCTAATCAAAATGTGATAGTCTTCTGATGCAGTGAATTTCACGAAGAGTTAAGACTTTTTGACACACTGGGTAGAGTAAAAAGTTATATGTAGATTAAATCACTCTTAATGTGTGCTATATATGTGGAATCAAACATTTCAGTAACCTAACGTAATAAACAACTTGTTTAGTACACTCTATGCTGACATATTCTTTAATATCACTGTGTGATATAAGAGAAGGTCTTTGAATAGGATGGGATGTGTGTTTTTGTGGATTAAGATGGGTTTCCCTGGCTCAGTCAGCTGTGGGAAGTGTCTGATCCTGTAGAGCAAATGGTGGAATTTGTAACACTATTTTGCCTTAAGGGATCCCATAAAATTAAAGTGTCCCTACTTGGTCTTTAATGCAAATAAGAGTAACAGAAATGGATGGAATTAGACAAAAATGTGAGAAAAAAGTGTCCAGTTTCTTATAAAATTGGTTAATAGTTCACCAATATACTGCTGGACAACTGACATTTTCTTAAAGAAATTAATTTCTCCCTGAATAATAAAAAACATTTCTGAGGAATCCAAAATATAGTAAAGGTGAAAATAAGTGTCTGACTGACACTAGATTTTTCTGGAACATTGCCAAAAAAAACAGTATTTTAACTTTAAAAATTTTAAAGTGTTGGAATGGAGATGTAGTGGTATGGAACTACTATGCTGCCTGAACACCCAGGCAACTTTGAAATTATTGAAGAAACACTTATGAATTGTAACAGCAAATTCTGTACTATATCAATAAATGAACTAAAGTTTGGGAGTCGTGTAATATGCAAATGATAGAACATACAGCAAAAATTCTGTGTATGGAATGGCCAAGTACAAGTGCTGACTTTAAATTCTCTACTAGGCCCAAAATATACAGTAAGTATGTTTACACAGTGTCATTAAAAAGAATGCCCCAAAATTCCTTAAAGCCAATGGTTGAAATCAAAGCTGCTAAAGTGGGTACTACTAGCTATTGAATGCAAGGTTATCAACAAAAGATGGTGAATGTTGGATAAATGACAACATCATAAAATACATAATACACAATTTTTTTGTGTTATATACAGATTTTTGTTATTAGGTTTTGAGTACAGTTCCGATTAGATTTATCTTGAATTAATGCAAAAATTAGGATATTTCCAAAACATTCAAGTATATTTTGTATTACCGTTTTCTTAATTAGAATTCAAGAGATTTGCTTCCTAGATGAACCATTGTTAAGTTTGCTTTGCCACAGTCATGCTCCACATACTACCATACCTCCAGCTTGCTACTGTTAAGTACTTGTTCACTGCCTGAGGATCATTTTAGCTAAAGTGGCTTGATTATTTAAACAGGCTTCATTCCACTTGCTCATTTCACAATCCTAATCTGTATTTTTCTTCAGTCTAGTTTCTTAATCAGCCATGTTTTTTTTAATGTCATCTTCATTATGGAGTAGGCTTTTTTCCTTCTGGACTTTGGCCTAATCCTGTTTCAATTTATTGCCTTCAGCGGTTTCCTGATGCACCCAGGTTCCTGTTTTCAATCAGTTTGTAAACTAACCTTTTTCCTTCAGACCTTGTTTTCATGTTGCCCCACTGTCTGACTTGTACTCTGTTCCATATTTTAAAAATGCCACAGATCACTTTCATTTCAGTTTTAGGTAGAAATGTTATATTAATCCATAATGTTAATGAATTAAAATAAGTCCAGTACCTGAATTGATATTCATCAAAAAGTGTTCATAATGTTTCTAGAGAGCTGCAGACACACTCAGCAATCAAAAAATAGTGTTATAGTAATTGGTAGTGTAATCAAGTCAAGTCAAAACTGACGCTTCCTCACAAAGCAGGTAATGTTCCTCATTCGGGACTCCACGAGCAACCGCTCATTCAACACAAAGTCAAACCAATGGTACCAAAGGATTTTCCGGAGAGACAGAAGTACCAAAAGAGTCCAGTCTTCGTCTCAGGCCACAGGATAGCGTCCATGTCTCGCAACCATATAGCAAGACAGGAAGCACCAGGACTCTTATCTATCTATGTAGTGTAATAATTGGCTTAAAATTTTCCATCACCTATTTTGACAGAAAATAGACATATTTAGAGGAAGCATATTGTAAAGGGATTTTGCATTAGTAAGTATTCATAGCTGTTGTGCTCTGTTTTGGTAAATCAAATGGCTACTTAATATGTGGTCTCATATATGGAATTGTTTTTTGTGTTAAGGGCTTGACATTTGTAACTCACATATAACACTGAAAGTGTTCTAGAAAAATATTTTTACACCATATATATTGGAAGTTACCATAGTTCTTTAATTTTTCCCTCATGAAGCTAAAGTGGCTGTTGCTGTGAAGAAAAGGATATTGTTAGTTAATATTTGACACAATTTTAAATGCACTACAAAATGCTTTCTATTTCAGCTAGCATTGCTTTAACTAGGACTGATATTAATTTAGCATTTTTTCCATGGGAACCCAAGCCATTACTCAATTTATAATATATAAAGCCAAGCATTTCTTGCCATCCATTTTTATTTTGTCTTCAGAAAAAGCCAGAAATCACTGCAATACATGTGACCTATTAAGTGTGCTAAGGTTAAGTTTAAGAGTCACTGCAAAGAAAGTCATGATGCTTAAATGTGAAGAGCCATTTTCCTCCATCAATTTTCAAACCCATGAAGTTCATGGTTGTAGAGAGCCAGTACCTGTCTTTCATCTTGAATAAATATCACAATTCAGAATGCAACATTATATGACTTAACTTGTCAGTTGTATGTACCTAAAGAAGAGTGCAATATTCATTTTTAAATAAACTAGTTTTATTGTAATTAATTGTTTCATTAAAAAAATGCATTAAATACATTAATTGACAGGCTATTTTAAATAAATGTAAATGTAGCTTTTTACTTATAATAACTCTGTAACACAATTTGGTTGCATGAACATTAGAAGAGGTTCCTCTAAATTCTACTCCCATTTTAGGAATGGGCGTTAGCAAAAAAAAACACAATGGTTCAGTTTTTTGGGTGTGGGGGTTTAAATGTATATACAAAAATAGAACAGTGCAAAATGAAACAATATACACTTTAATTTGTATATCCAGTGTCTAATCAGCCAGGAATTTGTATTAACTTTTTATGTAATAGGCTATCTAGTATTATACCAATCACCCTCTATTACTGCAGTACATTTCAACAGATTATTGGTGTTTGATCTTGTGTAGGATATGCAGTATCTTACTGTATCATAAAAGTTTAAATAAATGAAATACCCAGATCAATAATCAGGCTGCTTCTGTTTCATAAAGTATGGTTTTAGGCAAACACCAATACATTCTAAACAAAGACACTCAAAATTACTTTAGATAAGTATCAAAAATTACGAATAGATGGAAAGACAAAAGAAAGGGTCAATATCTTGAATACACCATTAGATTAGGCACTAAAAGGGTTCATTATTATCAAATGGAACCATTTTGGAGTCATAAGACTTTATCATCATGCCATCCCTGTAAAATCCAAAAAATACATTTGTTGTGGATTACAGAAACTTTAGAAGCAATTAGGTATAACCCATAAAATTACTTAAAATAAACAAGACATCAGTGACTGAGTCAATGGAAAATGTTAACTATCAGTAATTTCAAGACTATATAGATTGTTGAAGAGACAACAAGAGAAACCATTAGATTAACTCTAATGTCAAGTTGAGATTCCTGAGGTGCTGATTTAAACTACACGTGTAGGAGTCTTCTTGACTATATCTGCAGTTTTCTGTTTAATTATATATGTTCTGGTATTCATGCAGAGTTTAGCCACCTTTCATTTGTGTTCTCATTTCTTTGCTGAAATATATTTGTAAAGTATCAACTGGCATCAATAGTTTTTTAAAAGTAAATCTTCCTTTATTGTCTCCTTTTAGCCTGCACAAATTTTTGGCTAAATGATGTGAGGAGTTTGTTTTTATTTTTATTTTGTAAAAAAAATTGTAAATAATTTTTAATATTGAAAGTTTGATATATTGTGTGGAATAGTAAAACAAACATTTTAATTGATTGTGTTAACGTGAAATGTTTTAGTTATAGAAAGGTCCAAAAAATTGAATTAAATTATATAAATGACAGTGTTTATCTTTTCAGATTGTAGCAGATATGAAGCTGCTCCCATGTCTTTTTAATAAGTTTAAAAGTTATTGGTGTTGCCCACAATATATTAATTTATTTAAAATCTGAATATTTCAACTGTGGCCCAACAACAGAGTCAGATAATGTTCCAAGGCATTGAGTTGAAACCATATTTAAAAGATAACATTTGTTTTAATAAGCTAACACATAAAACTTTCTTGCTGCATTGCTTCTATGCACAGTTGTATTAGCAAAGCACTTCTTTAATAACTTAGGTAACACTTCAGCAAAATGCGTCTATTACTCATTTACTTTGATGTAACAAGACCTTAACAAAGGTTTCTTTTGGTCTTCATAATACTTGCAAACATCAGTAGGTAGGTTATTTATCTCTGAGTAGTGTGACATATTGACATAAAAATTACTTGTTAATATGAAGGATTCATGGGTCATTTAATATATGTAATATCAAGTTAATATCAGTTAAGCCACATCAGGAGCACCTCAAAGTGAAGTTAAAACCCTGGCTTCCACTCTAGTTAATTGTTTCAGGATATTTGATAATTGGTGTCTTAATCCATTCACACACATAACCCAGGCAAGCTGTACTATAACTCATAGAAACAGGTCATCACTGCAGGCAAAGGTATTTTTCTTTTGGCCTTTGTCTTAACAGTTGAGTCAGGGTGACAGTAATGGGTGATTACTTGCTAATTCACAGAATGTGACCACCAGGACAGTGAAAGCAGTTGCTGAGTTAAATAGTGCCAGTGAAACTCAGATGAATGCCTGTTGGCAGGGTGTTTTGACACCAGGGAGTTTTGCACTGAGGGAGAGCATGCACTCATCCATCAACTGGAAATTTAACCAACAGTTTATATTATAAAAAATGTTTATATAACCAAGTCCACTTTATGTAGGCAAATCACATACTTGTTTAAAATGATGATATATCTGAAGTAAAGACAAACACACAATTACATAGCATGCAACATATATTATAGTTATATAAAATACATACAATATATATTTACAGGTATTATATACACACCATTTGTTATGTTGCATTATTTGTTCCTGTGATTAACTATTCAGCAACCTTACAGCAAACCTAAATCTACTGGGGCTACAGTATCTACGTATGTTACTTATGCTTGCACATTAACAAGTGGCCATGTTTAAGATACTTTAAAATAATACTAAAATGACCAAAAAACATTGATAGACTAAAGGATTATAATAATAATAATGATAATAATAATGTATTATGTGAGCATTTAGACAAATTTTACATACACAATGAACTGAAAAGTACTTTGCTTTTGATTTGACTCCATTATTGACACTTAATGTTTACAGGTCTTTAAGTTCTGTTATATACACCAGCTGGCAATATGTGAAAATGTAATTGCCTCCTTACACTTAATGATTGGTTGTATCACTTTTAGCTGCAATGCCTGCAGTAAATTGTTTCTTATAATTCAAAATCAGTGTTGCTCATTTCTGTGGAGGAATTTTACTCACTCTTCCCTGAAGAACTTATTTAATTTATTTTTAAAGCATGAACTGGTTATTTTAGGTACTGCAATAGCATTTCTGTTGGATTTAGCTCTGAACATGGACTAGGCCAGGGACAAACTATAGTTTTGCTTCTTTTCAGTTATCAGTTACTTACTTTTAGGTTTTAGATCGTTGTTTGTCTGCAGGATTGAACTGTACTTCAAGTTCACTTCACACATGAATAACCAGATGTTTTATGGTCCATTTATTTATGGCAAGTCGCATACATCCTGAGACAGTAAAGCATCATCACACTACCACCATCATCTTTAACTGTTTGAAAGGTCTACTCAGGGAAGCAGTATTTGCTTTACATCTAACTTAATGAAACCCATGCTATCCAAAAAGTTCCACTTTAGTCCCATCTGGCCACAGATGAGGTTTGAAAATCATTCAAGTTCTTCTTGGCAAATGAAAAAGACAAGCATATATGACATTCTTGTTCAGCAGTGATTACCACCATGCTGCTCTGCACAGAAGCCCATTTTTGTTGATTGTTTTTCAGCTTGTGTAGTTATGAATGATAATCTTTGCTGAGATAAAAGATTCTTTTGGATATTTTTATGATTTTCTTTGTGACTTACCAGCTTATTTTACAGTACACCCTTGGAGTAATTTTGGTGGGCCCGACACGTCTAGGAAATTTCAGTGTTGTTCTAAACATTTTTCATTTGGCGATTAAGACTCTTACTGTGGTTTGGTGGCTTACTAGGCTACCAAGAATGTCTTTGTAGCCTGTTTCAGCCTGACTTCTTCAGAAAATCCTTTTTTTATTGTGTGCTTGTTGAATGTTTGTGATTTCAAAATAAGAAGCTTACATGGAGAAGGGCTGGTTTCAGCCTCTGTTCTGTTCAATCAGGAAAAAGGTTAATTAGAGATACCTACTGTATCTGTGCAGATTTAACTGGGGGCCATTGTTTTTTCACATAGTTGCTGATGGTGGTTTATTACTTTGTTCATTTAATACATGAAATGGGTTAAAGAGTATCATTATTAAGTATAGTACAATCTAATTTTAGTTTCCAGCAAATACAATATGTAAAAACAAACACAGGTAACTAACAAAATAAAAGGTGAAACCTGTGAAAATAAGGAATCTAGATTATTCCAAAACAAGGAGCTTTTGCACAAGTGTGGTCTTTGAGATATACATTTTTTCATGCCTTAAGTAATGCACAAAAATAGAGACAGCATTTTCATTACTATCCTTAATATAGTAAAAATTTTAATTTGTTATGGAAGAAAGGTTTTACACACATTACCTTCAATATAGTTTTACACACTTGTAAAATCCATGTCTGTTTTCATGACGTATGGTGACCCAATGTCCTAATTAAACAACATATATATTTTTTCCTTTACTTTCTCAGTAACCTAAACATAAATCTTTTGAACTCTAGTGATCCATATGTTATATCACAAATGAACATCAGGCTCAAAAAATATGCTTAAAAATTCCTGAATAGATTTTATGAACTTCATAGTTTTAAAAGATGCATTATCATTCTTAATATGTATCCTGGAAGTGAGATCCCAGCATCTGGTTTTCACTGTTGAAACAGAAATGGTTCCTCACACAAAAATGATGACCTCTTTTAAGATATATTTTGTAACTTTGCTACTCATTGACAGAGAAAGAGTTTACCTAATGTGATGTATAAAGTTTCTATTTACCGTTTTCCTTGCTCAGCACTGTATTTGATATTTGTTTCAAAGCTTGCCTGAGTTGCTTGAATTTGAAAAATTGAATGACTGCACAAGAAAACAAAGAAAATGTATATTTTTACAAGACATTTTTACAAGGTAGCTAAATCTCTTTTGAGCATTGTTTTTACATGTGTAAAAATATAAATTAACTTGATTAGATTTCTTCATTCATTTTTGGGGATAACTGTGTTTGTTTTATTTTATATTTATAAGATGGACATGGAGCACTTAAAAATAAATAAAAAACAAATACTGTATATACATCTTTCAGAATATTAAATAATGAAATAATACATGTGAAGAGAATTTTGAGGAGGAATATTGGTCATAGTTTCTAGTTGCAATAACAGTAGCTGTGGAAGAATTTTAATGTAATAGTACCCTACAAACAACAAGTTAAACAGCTTATGAGCAGAACATTGTAGTATTCAGTTCTGCAAGTATAAACTTTGATGTATTATGTGTTTTAAGAATGTGTTGTAAAAAAGCACAGTTATAAACTTAAGGCTAGGTCAGTGTCAAAGAGAGACAATATATTATAAGTAAATTCAGTAAAATTAATATGGGCTATTGGATTTTAAAATTGACAGTATATTGATTGCTTGATTCCACAATGCTTGATTTTTAAAGTTTTAAACTTATATAATTTAATTCACAGTTTAAAGACAAATTCCTTGAAATTGTTATCAATTTAACATACTGTAGCAGATTGTGTTTCTTATTTGTGTCAGTAGTCACTGTTCCAAGTAATACATAATGTTATCAAAAGATCTTAGTTTTTAAGGTTGTTAGCCCATTTTGTTTGGTAATTTGTTTTTATACAGTATGTTACAAATTACTAAAACAGACACTCCTGGTGAAAGATCTTAAAATAAAATCAGAGCTGTGGCGTTTAATAAATAATTATCCAGGAGATGTTATTGCCTTATTTTACAATGACTAAAAATTATCCCCTCTGGCTTATTTTTTGAAAGTCTAGGCAGTTCCCAAAAACAAGTTGCTGTTGTTTATGAAAGGAGTAATTTTAAATTTTGCTAAACTACATATTCTTCTGTATTTTATATTAGTAAGTGACAAGACACTTTCACAGTCTTCCATTTGAGTTTCACTTTTGTATAAAATGGTGTATTGCTGTAAAATCAAATATATTTCAAAACAGAGACTTCATTGCCAACAGGAGAGTTTGCTTTATTGGCTCCAGTGAGGCATTTAATAGTTGAACTACTTGGGTTAACAAAGCTAGGAATTTGAACATTCTTGCCAATGATTACAACTTTAGTTTCAGTATTAGGTAACTTGCAGATAATTGAGTTACTAAACATTATCATATATACCTTTGTTACATTCTCGTTCATTTATTTGTTTACTGAATATTTTTCTTTTAATTCTGTATTGCAATCTGTGCAGACAGCATTAGGCACCAAGCCATAATTAGCTGTCCTTAGAGTTACAGTGCATCCGGAAAGTATTCACAGCGCAACACTTTTTCCACATTTTGTTATGTTACAGCCTTATTCCAAAATGGATTAAATTCATTTTTTTCTTCAGAATTCTACACACAACGCCCCATAATGGCAACGTGAAAAAAGTTTACTTGAGGTTTTTGCAAATTTATTAAAAATAAAAAAATTGAGAAAGCACATGTACATAAGTATTCACAGCCTTTGCCATGAAGCTCAAAATCGAGCTCAGGTGCATCCTGTTTCCCCTGATCATGCTTGAGATGTTTCTGCAGCTTAACTGGAGTCCACCTGTGGTAAATTCAGTTGATTGGATATGATTTGGAAAGGCACACACCTGTCTATATAAGGTCCCACAGTTGACAGTTCATGTCAGAGCACAAACCAAGCATGAAGTCAAAGGAATTGTCTGTAGACCTCCGAGACAGGATTGTCTCGAGGCACAAATCTGGGGAAGGTTACAGAAAAATTTCTGCTGCTTTGAAGGTCCCAATGAGCACAGTGCCCTCCATCATCCATAAGTAGAAGAAGTTCGAAACCACCAGGACTCTTCCTAGAGCTGCCGGCCATCTAAACTGAGCGATCGGGGGAGAAGGC
The DNA here is from genome assembly GCF_900747795.2 of Erpetoichthys calabaricus. NCBI lineage: Eukaryota > Metazoa > Chordata > Cladistia > Polypteriformes > Polypteridae > Erpetoichthys > Erpetoichthys calabaricus. The sequence goes on along the minus strand of NC_041397.2, from coordinate 64,003,166 downwards.
CCTTAGTCAGGGAGGTGACCAAGAACCCGATGGTCACTCTGTCAGTGCTCCAGAGGTCCTCGGTGGAGAGAGGAGAACCTTCCAGAAGGACAACCATCTCTGCAGCAATCCACCAATCAGGCCTGTATGGTAGAGTGGCCAGACGGAAGCCACTCCTTAGTAAAAGGCACATGGCAGCCAGCCTGGAGTTTGAAGGACTCTCAGACCATGAGAAAGAAAATTCTCTGGTCTGATGAGACAAAGATTGAACTCACGTTTGAAGGAAACCAGGCACCGCTCATCACCAGGCCAATACCATCCCTACAGTGAAGCATGGTGGTGGTAGCATCATGCTGTGGGGATGTTTTTCAGCGGCAGGGACTGGGAGACTAGTCAGGATAAAGGGAAAGATGACTGCAGCAATGTACAGAGACATCCTGGATGAAAACCTGCTCCAGAGCGCTCTTGACCTCAGACTGGGGTGACGGTTCATCTTTCAGCAGGACAACGACCCTAAGCACACAGCCAAGATATCAAAGGAGTGGCTTCAGGACAACTCTGTGAATGTCCTTGAGTGGCCCAGCCAGAGCCCAGACTTGAATCCGATTGAACATCTCTGGAAAGATCTTAAAATGGCTGTGCACCGACGCTTCCCATCCAACCTGATGGATCTTGAGAGGTGCTGCAAAGAGGAATGAGCGAAACTGGCCAAGGATAGGTGTGCCAAGCTTGTGGCATCATATTCAAAAAGACTTGAGGCTGTAATTGCTGCCAAAGGTGCATCGACAAAGTATTGAGCAAAGGCTGTGAATACTTATGTACATGTGATTTCTCAGTTTTTTTATTGACATTATGGGGTGTTGTGTGTAGAATTCTGAGGAAAAAAATGAATTTAATCCATTTTGTAATAAGGCTGTAACATAACAAAATGTGGAAAAAGTGATGCTCTGTGAATACTTTCTGGATGCACTGTAAGTTTCATTATGGGGCACAAGCATACACACCTAATTAATCAGAATATCCTTAGCCATTCTTGCCTGGAATTAGGCAGTCTGCCTTATTTCAGTTTCTGTTGTTTGTAAAAATTAGGCAATGGACTTGCCAATCTACTTACCTGCACTTCTTTCTGTTCAGTATGTTTAATCCAATTTATGACTAATGTAGGCTTACACTCTGTCACCCCAGCAATGAGCACAAGGGTAAGGACTAACCCTGGATAGGGATCTAATAGCCCAGTCATGCAATACCCAGAAACATTCATGGTTTGTTAAACAGTCACCAGTTAACCTATCATGCCATATTTAGGCTGTGGCAAGAAACTAGTTTACCCATAATAAACAGCCACAAACTCAGAAAAATTACTCTGCACGCAGAATGCCCAGGATGAGATTTGAACTTAGGATTCTGCATATGCAAGTGCTACGCACTTTTCTACCTGGTTTATTTTCCCCAAACATTGAATATCCATCGGTCTTATTAATTTTTTGAAGTTGCCTATTCAAATTCGGAACCCCAGGAGCCAGACTCTTTTGCTTAAAGTGGGTATCAGCTATAGATAGCACACCAGTCTATCATAAGACACATGCATCTACCTAATTTAGAGTTCCCAATTCATGTAATGTGCTTGTCCTTCTGATATGCAAGGATGCTGGATTTCCTGGAGAAAATTCATAAGGACATGGGCAGAAAGTACACAATGCAAGCAGTCAGTAGTTAGGCTAGGATATGAAGTTCAGTCTCTACATCTATGTTTTTTCACGCAGATCTAGCCACAGTGCACCTGTGCCAACCAATAACATTATGTCAAATGTAAATAAATTCAATATTTTAACTATAATAAGTGTAAGGAACACAGCTAACAATTAATTTACTGAATCATTATAAAGAAACTAAATCATTCAGCTGAGAATTTATTAAACTGTTATGTAATTGTTACATTACTGATTTCAGATCTTTTGGCAAAATAATGATGCTCAATTTTTGTTGTACAAAACTACAATTCTAAGATGTCTAAGATTAGTTTATAGGGTGGTTTAATGTGAACAAGTATTAGATAGTCATGCTAGTTGCTATAGGAGATAAACAGCATTAATTATAAAATAGAGTACTATATTGAAACCATGTGTAACCACACAATGTATTGTAGAAAACAATGACATTTGTAATTAATATCGCACATATAAACAAATAAACAATGCCTGATCCTAGGGACAACAGCAGTCTCGGTCCTGTTCTGGACTGAATGCTGCTACACTAGAGAGCACTATCACTCAAAATGCTGTGCAAAACCAGGAGTAAGCATTCACATATGGGAGACAATGGATCCTACAGAAAAGACATACTGGCCTAGAAATTCAATAGCCAGGGAACATATCCCAAAAATAGATACCCCTACTAATTTTGAAACAGTTCAGTATAATTTGAAAGAAGGATGGCTGTTATCTTAAGTATGTGAAAGCAATCATTTAAAACCTTCATGCAGTGCCAACAATAAATGTTAGTAAAGATCAAATAAAGGTAATTTACTACATAATTAGCCCTTCTAATTTTTGTTTTTCATTAAATGGTATAAATGACTAATTACTAATTAAACACATAAAAATATGTAGAAAAAACTACCCTACATTAGAGAAAGTGCAGCTTACAAGTGTGCCAGACTGAAATTTATAGAAACAGAATGGTGGTTTTGTGATACCTGACAGGTGAGCCATTATTGCAAAACTGCTTTCACCTGGAATCAAGCTTCCTGTAATTTTAGCTGCCACAGACAAAAGTCAGCTGATATCATATAGATTAAAAATATGCCAAGTTTTAGGCCAGTACGTTTTTGGGGTCTTTTTCCCCCTACAATATGTCTATTTTAAGGATGGACGCTAAAAAAAGTATATTGTATGAGTTTGCAGTAATAGAACCATTTTGTGAGTACTGTTGGCTGAAGTTAACATTCCATCACTTTTTTCTGGACGTAGTCTATTCATTGATTCAGTTTCCATCCTCTGTAGTGCTCCATATTATAAACTGGTTTTATCTTTTAAATGGAATAATAGGTTTTGATATCAGTAGCCAGAAGTGGATCTATATACACTGATTTTCTTGTGGCTACCTTAAATTAGAAAAAACTGTTCCCCTACCTGTGAATAACATTGATGTTGTTGAAAAGTAGCACTTTCTCAGTAGATTTTTATTTTATTTTCTAAATTTGATATTAATGTATCTGAACTTCATTCCATCACGTTTCCCATCATTAATTTTGTTACTGGAACTTTTATTTTATTGTACCACTGTGTATTAACATCTTGTAAATATCTGACTATTTTACGTTATGTAGCTTTAACTCAACATTTCCTATGGTGGAGTGAGTGAATAGTGATTGAAATTCTCTCATTTCCAGATGTTTTGGGAAAATATGCTTTGGGATGTTAACGATTAATGTCATTTTTCCCAAAAAGTAATTAAAGAAATCTAAAAAACTAAGTATTTAAAATGTGCACAGTAATTTGACTTGCTGTTGATATTTTCTTTATATAAACTATATGTGTTAAATAAGTTAATCTTGCTGCTTTGAATCTCCCATTTTGAGTTCACATTTTATGACAGAACAGGGCCCAGAATCTGTTAAATACAGTGGTGTATAAAGTAATCCATTTTCTGGGGATATTTAACTGAAGAAGAAAAACTCAAAAGTTAGTGTTTACTTGAGTATTTAAACCTCTGCGTGTTGGAAGCTCCAGGTTTACACAAATGACAAATTAATCACAAACAACGCAAAGTTGACAGTCACTTGACCGTAATTAAACATAATTAGGTACTACTTGTGAGTCGTTTGAATCTCTCTGCATATATAAAGCACTCTTTGTAAAGCACCATAGTTTTTGTTAGACAATCACTGCAAAAATGAAAACAATGGAGCATTCTACTGATGTGAAAAACAAATCCACTGAAATGCACAAGGCAGAAAATGGCTACAAAAATATTGAACAGTTTGAATGGTCCTGTTAAGCACTGTTGGATCCATCATCAGAAAGTGGAAGGTTCTTCACAGCACCCAGACTCTTACTAGAACAGACCATCCCTCAAAACTAAACATCAGAGCAAGATGTCGACTGGTGAGAGAGTCTACTAAAAATCCAACCATCACTCCTTGGAAGTCTTCAATGTTGTTTGGTTGAAACTAGAGTGAAGATGCAAGATGGCAATCTTGTCAGAGTTGAAGGAACGATGGATGGACACTACCGCACAATACTAAAGGAGAGCTTGTTCCAGTCTACTATGAAGCTACGATTCAGGAGAATATTCTTCTTTCAACATTACAGTGACCCTAAGCATAAGGCCAAGTGACACTGGAATTATTCAAAAACGGAAAGGTGAATGTTTTGAAATGGCTAAGTGAAAGCCATTCACATTAAAAATATTAAATGGATAAGATATGTGTACATATCTTTTGTCATGAAGAAAATTATGATGACTTTCTAGGGGATTGAAAACTTTCGCATGCCACTGTGTCTTGACAATGATGCTTTTCAGGCTTTAAGACTTTAACTTGAGTATTACAGTATGCTCTCAAAACAGTGTACCCATTAACAGTAATGATGAACAGAAACTAGGATCCTGTTAGCAGCCACTGAAAGAACTACAGGTGCTGGTCATAAAATTAGAATATCATGACAAAGATGATTTATTTCAGTAATTCCATTCAAAAAGTGAAACTTGTATATTAGATTCATTCATTACACACAGACTGATGTATTTCAAATGTTTATTTCTTTTAATTTTGATGATTATAACTGACAACTAATGAAAGTCCGAAATTCAGTATCTCGGAAAATTAGAATATCAATTAAAACCAATGCAAAAAAGGATTTTTAGAAATGTTGGCCAACTGAAAGGTACGAACATGAAAAGTATGAGCATGTACAGCACTCAATATTTAGTTGGGGCTCCTTTGGCCTGGATTACTGCAGCAATGCGGCGTGGCATGGAGTCGATCAGTCTGTGGCACTGCTCAGGTGTTATGAGAGCCCATGTTGCTTTGATAATGGCCTTCAGCTCTTCTGAATTGTTGGGTCTGGCGTATTGCATCTTCCTCTTCACAATACCCCATAGATTTTCTATGGGTTTAAGGTCAGGCGAGTTTGCTGGCCAATCAAGAACAGGGATACCATGGTCCTTAAACCAGGTACTGGTAGCTTTGGCACTGTGTGCAGGTGCCAGGTCCTGTTGGAAAATGAAATCTGCATCTCCATAATGTTCGTCAGCAGCAGGAAGCATGAAGTGCTCTAAAACTTCCTGGTAGACTGCTGCGTTGACCTTGGACCTCAGAAAACACAATGGACCAACACCAGCAGATGACATGGCACCCCATACCATCACTGACTGTGGAAACTTTACACTAGACATCAAGCAACATGGATTCTGTGCCTCTCCTCTCTTCCTCCAGACTCTGGGACCTTGATTTCCAAAGGAAATGCAAAATTTACTTTCATCAGAGAACATAACTTTGGACCACTCAGCAGCAGTCCAAAGGCGAGACGCTTCTGACACTGTCTCTTGTTCAAGAGTGGCTTGACACAAGGAATGCGATAGCTGAAACCCATGTCTTGCATACGTCTGTGCGTGGTGGTTCTTGAAGCACTGACTCCAGCTGCAGTCCACTCTTTGTGAATCTCCCCCATATTTTTGAATGGGTTTTGTTTCACAATCCTCTCCAGGGTGCGGTTATCCCTATTTCTTGTACACTTTTTTCTACCACATCTTGTCCTTCCCTTCGCCTCTCTATTAATGTGCTTGGACACAGAGCTCTGTGAACAGCCAGCCTCTTTAGCAATGACCTTTTGTGTCTTGCCCTCCTTGTGCAAGGTGTCAATGGTCGTCTTTTGGACAACTGTCAAGCCAGCAGTCTGCCCCATGATTGTGTAGCCTACAGAACTAGACTGAGAGACCATTTAAAGGCTTTTGCAGGTGTTTTGAGTTAATTAGCTGATTAGAGTGTGGCACCAGGTGTCTTCAATATTGAACCTTTTCACAATATTCTAATTTTCCGAGATACTGAATTTGGGACTTTCATTAGTTGTCAGTTATAATCATCAAAATTAAAAGAAATAAACATTTGAAATACATCAGTCTGTGTGTAATGAATGAATCTAATATACAAGTTTCACTTTTTGAACGGAATTACTGAAATAAATCAACTTTGTCATGATATTCTAATTTTATGACCAGCACCTGTATATGCATTTCCATTAAGAAGCTTATGGAGTCTGCTGTAACATATTTGTCAACTCTACCACTTGTCGACATGATAAATATTTTTTGATGGGGAATGATTAAAGAGACTAACAGCATAACCAGGTAAGGGCATACAGACTGGAAACAAACTTCTAAAGAAAAGGCAAATGTGTAGTGAAGACAAACTGGAGTTGTTGCAAAGGTATACTAAGTCGCTAACAAAGGACTTAAAAAGACTCAAGGTCTTGTGTGTATACTGTTTTCACATAAGTAGTTGAGCAAATTGGGAGGGAGCATTGTCACATTTGTTATCATACATCCCAAGATTCTCCCAAGTTATATCTAGGCTGATAGGCTAACTTCAGTTATTGGTTTCATAAAGTAGTACTAGGGTGTTGTACCGTGTTAGCCATTATGAATGTAGAGAAAAGCCAAGCAAAATGGCACCTTTTATTGGCTAACTAGAAAGATTACAATATGCAAGCTTTCGAGGCAACTCGGGCCCCTTCTTCAGGCAAGATGTAATCTTGCTTACATCTTGATTACATCTTGCCTGAAGAAGGGGCCTGAGTTGCCTCGAAAGCTTGCATATTGTAATCTTTCTAGTTAGCCAATAAAAGGTGTCATTTTGCTTGGCTTTTCTCTGGTTTCATAAACAAACCATACCAGTAGATACCTTGGCTAAATTCACTCCCCTTTGCTCCAGATATCTGAGTCTTCACTAGTTGTACTGTATTTTCTAAAACTGCATGGCTTTTTCGCCAAAATTGTTTTTACTGAGGCATCAGTACACGGCCTGCAACTGTACTGGTTTTTTTAAAGCTATGGGGTCAGGCTCACTTAAAAATAATCAATATTCTAGGAAGAACTGTAATGTTTGAAGCTATACACTACCAGTCAAAAGTTTTAGAACAGCTTGGTTTTTCAGTTTTTATGGAAATGCATGCAGTTTAATGTCATAATGTTTCATGAAATCAAGGTATAGAACAAATAAACAGTGACAAATTAAAAATAAGTCAAGGAATTATTAAATGTACAAGATTTTATTAAAATTTTTGATTCATCAAAGTAGCCACCATTTGCTGATACAACTGCCAAATTATGGTAACCGTTTTGATTCAGAATGCCATTCACTCTGTTGAAGTCACTAACTTTGCCTCCAGCAAATCAACCCCAGGCCATCACATTTCCACCAACATGTTTGACAGTTGATGTCGCACACTGAGGAACCATCCTTTCACCAACTCCACAGTTTATAACCACTCTGCTTAATGAACTGAAGAGTTCAAAATTTTGATTCATCAGCCTATAAGACTTTCTTCCAGTCTGCAGTAGTCAATAGCCAGTATTTCAGGGTCCTGTTTTGTCCTTTGAGGAATGGATTTCTTCTTGCCAAACCTCTAGCACAAAGTCTCCTCTTCACAGTGGAAAGTGAGACTTGCTTTTGTCAACCACTGTTAAGCTGTGCTTGAAGCTATTGTACTGTGTGCCTGTTATGTGTAAGCTGGTGACTCTCAGAAACTTGTCTTCTGATTTTTGTGACTCATTTCATTTAATTGCAGTTTTTTTTTCTCATTATCACAGACATTTAAAACTTTCTACAACATAATATTTTCTAAATTGTACTTCATAGGGTGTTTTAACAGTGTGTTCCATCTCTGCTTTAAAACAGACAGAAGGTTTTTAAGTAATCAACAGAAGTTGGGACACCTATGCAGATTGTTTGCTTCAACTTGCAAGGCTTAATTTACTTTAACTGCTGCAGAATATCTGTAGGTTGTAACCAGTTAGAAGACCCATTTGTATTATTCTGAAGTTTACTTTTTTCAGTTTTTGCTAACCTAAACTTTAAATTTAAACCTCTGGCAGTGTACTGCTTACCTTTTCAACATTTTAGGCCACTCATTGCATTTCAGCTGATTAAATTTTAAGAAAACTGGAAAAACTGAGGTGCTCTAAAACTTTTGATCGGTAGTGTATGTCTAAAACGTTCACCTGTAGAGAAAGAGAGGTGGCTGTGAGATGAGGTGTTTTCCAAATTTAAATTGGAGAAATTATTTGAATTGTTTGTGCAAAATAATGAGAACATTTGAGATATGAATATGGTCCAAATGCTATCATTGATATTGACTGTAAGCATATACTATACTTTAGGATTGTTAGACTGTAGTGATTTGTAATTTAAGTACAGTTTAGAAAAGATTTAATCTTACAAATTATTTTTTTTTTTTGTTACTTGTCAGTGTAAAAGCAAGTGACATGTCTGCTACATCCTTTTTTCATGACAGATAGCCACTGAGTCATTCAACAGTGTGTGCTGCTTGGATTAGTTTGCTTGCATACAAGGAATAATACAGTTAGTTATGTTGTGTTTAATGTTTTCATGAAAACAACAAAAGAAACAGTTTTATAGGTTACATTTTAAGGCCATTAATCTTCTATTGATTGTTCATTAGTACTTAGATATTATTGCCATTTGCAGAGATTTTTTTTACATCTCTAGTTTTTGAAACACATCAGATGTTTATTCTCTCAGTTTTATTTCATTTAGAACTTTATGTGAATCAGGCATTTGAAACACACTGATCTAAGTCTGATGTGGCTCAAGGCTTAAAAGTGTGAAATTGCTTTAAGACCAAGTCAATCCAATTTATTTCTTTTCCATTACAATTTGGTGAAAAGGATTTGTTATTAGTCCTGCTGATACAGAAACACAAGTAGCACCACAAGTGAAACTATTTTAAGGAAGACAAGAGCAACATCATGACTTAACATTGCATCCTGTTAAGTATTGTTTATTATGTAAATTTCCATAGACATATTATTTCATGGCGGCACGGTGGCGCAGTGGGTAGCGCTGCTGCCTCGCAGTTGGGAGACCTGGGGACCCGGGTTCGCTTTCCGGGCCCTCCCTGTGTGGAGTTTGCATGTTCTCCCCGTGTCTGCGTGGGTTTCCTCCGGGCGCTCCGGTTTCCTCCCACAGTCCAAAGACATGCTGGTTAGGTGGATTGGCGATTCTAAATTGGCCCTAGTGTGTGCTTGGTGTGTGGGTGTGTTTGTGTGTGTCCTGCGGTGGGTTGGCACCCTGCCCAGGATGGGTTCCCTGCCTTGTGCCCTGTGTTGGCTGGGATTGGCTCCAGCAGACCCCCGTGACCCTGTGTTCGGATTCAGCGGGTTGGAAGATGGATGGATGGATGGATATTATTTCATCTATCCCTTTGCTCACTTATCTTTCATTCAAAGATTCTAAGTTAGGAAGCATGTTCCTTCAGTGCAAAAAAGTAAGTGTCCCCTAAAGACTGTATCTTGACAATTTTGGTGGACATTAGACTTCAAAATGAATAGAGGTCATAGTCACTTGCCACAGATTTAATGACAAAGGCCATCTTAATTCTGTTTCTTATTGACGTATTTGTAATTTTGTTCCCTTTATTCTTTTAGTCTCTTGCTGCCCCTTGATCTTCACAAACAGCAGTACTCTTTGCTTTGAATCTGTAATAAACAAAATGTAATACTCTTGAGGATTCATATGATGCAGTTGCTTTTCAGAGTTAGTAAGTCCATTATGTTTCCTGAAGAATTTTGGAAAGCTGATTTGTAATTGGCTTGTCAGCACAATCTCCAGGACATTCCAAAGATGTCTTAAATTCATTGGTAACTTTCAATTGGACCAATATGGGCAGTACAGGCTCTATCTCCCAGTAACTCTGAATGGATTAAATGGGATTGAAAATTGATGAATGGTAGAAGTATGCTTTTGAGAAAGATTGTTGCTTCATTGAAGCTTACAAAATATGATAAAGTCATGTTATACATTGTGTAACAAAGGTCTCAACAGAAAATTTCTAATAGATAAGTTACCAGCAGTGTTCTTGTGAGTAATGTTTTATGTATCTCTTTTTTACAAAACAGATTATCCTGAAGTAATCAACAAAAAAGGAATGAAGTGTCAAGATGCTGCACTACACACCCCAAAACAGCCGCTGTGTAAATACTACCTTTCCTCCTCATTAGAGCTACAACAACCTGCATGCTGAGAGTATAATTATGGATAAATCATTACATATAACATTTAAGTGCTTTTGTGTGTATGTGTGTGTGTGTGTGTATAGATATATAGATATATATAATATATAAACACACACACAAGCACCAATTATATATACCTGTAATGCAAAATATGTTATCTTGTAAATGAATACAATCAGAATTGTACAGACTATATATCTAAAGGTGGATATTTCATTTTAATGATTGTTTTTAACAGTTATCTATATGAAAAGTAGGTTATTTTTTCCACCTAGCTGATCATGTTAATGCACTCTTAGAATAATATAGTGCTTAATGTTAAGTGCTTGTTTGAAAAAGATTTTAAACAGAAAACTGAAGCTTTTGCTCTATAATTAAGCATAATGTCCCATAATTTTTTGACAAACATTTTATTGCACTTAGGTTCTGATCCTGACAAGATAGTTTACTTTGGAAGGGAATCAATAAATGAATGTTAAACAGATGGATGACATATTGAGAAGAATGAAATGGTTATTTGAATGTGCATTGTTACCCAGGAAAACCAAAACAAAAATGTGACTGCTAGACAAAACAGCCATGCAAACATTTGTATTTATCAATTTCCCAGAAATGGAGTTGATAAACTTTCATAATGTCCTGGGCTGGCAGTAGACATTTTGGATTCTCTAGTTTAGGGAACAAAATATAAAAGAATTCTTATGTTTATAAATAATGGCCATTAAGATGTTTGCTGTTGTCTCAAGTAACAGTGCCAAGGACTTTGAAAGATCTCATAGATTGATCAGATCTGTCAATTCTGGGTATTAATTTGGGTACATTGTGTCTGCAGGCAGACTTGACAAACGTGATTCAGATCATTAATCGATTTATATGAAACAGACATTTGATTTCATTCAGTTGTCCTTTCAGAAAGTTAAAGAGCAGGGGTATATAAAAATGTATAATGTCAGTGCTTTCAAAAGAGAACATTTTAGTTCCTTAAAGATAATAAAGAGGTGCTTTCAGAACCATCCTCCCAACAGCTCCCTGTTTAATTTTGAATGATCAATAGAAGTGCCTAAGTATTACACATTTCAAGCCCAAAAGGATGTAATTAAAAAATATTAACTGAAAAATTATTGGATGTTGTCCAAAAAAGTACCTGTTAGTTTTAAGTCCACACACATTATGATGACAGGGTTATTAGTTTTTAAAATACAGGAATGTTATTTTAATTAAGTCATTTTAGAGTAGAATCTGAGGTGATGATAATAAGTAAATAAAAGTTTAATTTGAAACAAGGCGATGCATCACAGCTTTTAACATTTCAAATACATTAAGCTTTGCTGAGGTGCAATTTTCTAAATATAAAAATCCGTTCTAGTTTTGTTTTATATATTGCTTTTTCCTAAAAAGATGTGCCACAAAATTTAATAATCATTGCTTAGCTTTCAAGCTAGTAAAATGTTTATATTATCATTTAGTGCAACTATCTGTACCAAACTTTTGTCTCATAGGCTACATGTTGGCACTGAACATAAGCATAAATCAACCATTAATATCCCTTTTACATACATATATGTGTGTGTATATAATATGTATGTATGCACTGTGTGTGTCTTTCAGAATTGACCACAGTGCTATTTTAAAATTGGAAAACCCATAAGCTCTGCTTGCTTGGCACAATTTGGGCACCCACCCCGTGATTTTCATTCATTGTATTTTTTTCTTCACAAAAGTTACAGTTTTAATGTAATTTTTGATGTTGAAAGTGATTTATAGATACGTTTTTGTCATAATTTTAAACTTTTATGTTAAATATTAGTCATAGAAGAATCTTGTAACCTATTATATTTTAAAATGAATGTAATTTATTAAGCTAAGCTTAGTTCTACTGGTTGGATTGTTCAGAAAAGCTGGTCTCTTGGATCAGCTCCTAAGAAGAAATTCTGAAGCTTGTTTCTGGTATGGGTCACCATTTGTGACTGCAGGTGTATTTTCTTACTGCCTTCATCACCTTTGCAGGGCAATGGAAAACAGTGTGAAAGAGGCTTTAGAATTGCTTGTATTATGTAAAAATGTTTATTGTAAAGGTAATATTCTACCAAAAATATGTACTTTCACTGTAGTTTAGTAGTATTTCATAACAATATTAAGTTGTTGGAATTATTACAGTTGTGTATTTTTGTAAATTATGTAATTGTTAAGTTCAAGGACTGATTTTTTTTTTCTGACACTTTTTGAGAGGGTTAAATGTTGATAATATACAGGTATTCCTATTCTCTGTTAATCATTTTCAACAGCTTTTTAGTATTTTTATATCATTATTTTATGTTACGGCATTGTTTTTTTTTATTGGTAGTAGCTACTGTTGGTTTTAAATTCATGAATTATTTTCAGATTCATAATACATAATCATACTTATTATGAATAATAGTTCCAGAAAAAAAGTGAAACTAAAGATTTTTAAGTGACCAATTATTACCCAATTAAGCAGACATCTTATTGTTAAAACACTGCTTGGAATTTACTTTTAAATTTACTTTTTAAACTCCATATAAATGGAGATCCTTTGTATTAAGAATTATAATATTGTACAATAATACTGGATAAGCGGGTCAGAAGATATATGAGCTATATAAACACTGTGTGTGTGTTTTAATATATATATGTATGTATGTATGTATGTATGTATGTATGTATGTATGTATGTGTATATGTATGTATATACATATATATATATATATAATATATATAGATAATATATATATATATATAATAAGCTTGCACACACAGTCATAGAAAAAAATTGCAGAAAATTCAGAGTAAAATCTTCTTAAATATAGAACTAAATGTGTAATAATTTTTCTAACATATATAGAAGTTTAAAAAATTGATATCATCAATATGTTTCAATGGGAGCAACATCTTTAGATCTTTTGACAGTGACATAGCTTGACATGTCTTTCCAAGTGGGTTCAACCATGCCACATATATCATCCTTTTTTTTTATGGGTAGGATGGATGAAGGGATGGTCACAGTTTAGGGTTCTTTATTTTTTTTATTTATATTGTTTGTTTCTACTTTGTTTTTGACCGTTTTTATGGTGACATGGGGTTCACTTCTCATTTCTTTAGTTCCCTTTTGCCAACTGTATACCTATTGAGGTATATAAATATACTTTGTATCTCACAACCCTCTACAAACAAGGCAAGTAATGGTGAAACACAGATTTGTTTTTTCTCCCCACTAAGGCAGGGAAGGGCATGTGGAGAGTCTTTACATGTTGTGATGGAAACAACATTGTCCTTGATTTAAGAACATATAAGGACTGAAATTACAGATGTTTCTTTGACTGTGTGTATAATGGTATGTATAAAAATACTATAAACATTTTTTTCACTAGTGCTTAATCTCCATTTCAGATTATTTGCAAACAAACCTATTTTTCATGTTAATGGAAAATACTTTAACCTGTTTGAAAATGTTTAAATTCTTTATGCATTTCTTATTAACAATACAAAAAGTGCAAAAGTCTTAAGATAAATTACCCTTCATCTGAACAAAGTTGTATTTTGTAATGTTGACAGAGGGCTATTTCTTTGTGGGGTTTTTTTTTCATGTATGGTGTATGGAGAGGCCAAAATGGTTTTAAAAGAATACAAAGTTTATTTCAAAATAAAATTCTGTAAAATGTATCAGTGTCATTATGATTTTGACATGAAACCAGTTTTTCTTTTTAAATAGTTAATGTGACTCAGAATATATGTAATATGGTAAATTTTATCAGCTCAAATCAAGCCCTCTTTGAAAATTAGTTTATAACCATTTTACATGCTTTATTTGTGCATATATTGTGTTTTGTTATATAGTCAGTTGTTTTGGTTCCAGCAAATGTTGTAAAACTTATTGAGAGAATTAAATAAAATATAATTATTATAATTTTGTCGTTTTGTAATTTATTCATATTATTTGTATATTATTATTGTTTTAAAACTAGTAAAACTTGAAAATGTGAATTACAGTAGAGTCTTACTTATCCGACATAAATGGGCCGGCAGAACGTCAGATAAGCGAAAATGTCGGATAATGGGAGGTGTTAAGAAAAAGTCTATTAAACGTCAAACTATGTTATAATTTTACACATTACGAGCCTAATGCAGTGGAACCTCAGTTCAAGAACATCTCTGAACATGTACAAATTGGGTTATGACCAAAACGTTCGCCAAACTTTTGCCTCTGTGCACGACCACACACTTGGTATAGGAACAAGCCAGTTTCCCTTTCGGTTTGTGCGCGCTGATGATTTCCGCACATGTTCAGTCTCTCCCTGTGCATTCCTTGTGCAGCGTTAGAGAGAGAGAGACACAGACGGACACATGCACACGCAAGAGAGAGAGACACATGCACACACGCGAGAGAAAGAGAGACAGACACACACACACATGTGCGAGAGAAAGAGAGACACACGCACACACGCGTGCGAGAGAAAGAGAGGCACACACACACACACGAGAGAGAGATGCACACACACACACGAGAGAGAGACGCACGCACGAGAGAGAGAGAGACGCACAGGTATATTTTTCCATTTTTTCCCTTTTACAATAAATATGATTTTGGCCTGTCACAATGTAAAGTAACTTTTATTTGTAACACAGCAAATTATGGTGGTTGTTACAGGAGTATGAATACTTTCTAAGCCCACTGTATGTATCAGAGTTTTTTATGTGTGTATATAAATTATATACATTTTGGTGGGGTTTTTTTTGTTTTCTGCATTAGTGTGTCAGTAGAAAAGAACTAATTTCAGATTTTAATGATTCATTTTCAAAAAATTAGAGACATTTTTTTATTTTGTTAAAAGAAGGTGACCTATTAAGTAACAGAACACTTTTCATATAGAAACTTGATGGGTTTGTAGGTATTTAGCCCAGCATGACAAAAAAAACACAACAGGTTCTAATGCTCAGTGGCATAACTGTTAGAATGTGTTCTTTTTAAATATTTTTCTGGCTTCCCTGAAGCTAGAAACCTAATTGTTGTGTCATTGTGGGAGTTTTACCATTCAAGAAATCAATTCTTTATTTTTAATTAAAGCTTTCATTTTGAAGTTCATTATTTTTTAACCATCTTTTCTGATACCATTTAGTTTTGGCAGCTCAATTTTGCGTTGCTGTCTCCATGAAATTCTATCCCATGATACACCAGGTCATTGATGTTTATGACATCATCAATTATGCTGTTACCAGTAACAGAGTACTGCACGATAACGTGCAGTGAATACGCTTGACTTGAGCATTCATAGTTTTCATCCTCTTTCCTCTGTATGTTTATCATTCGTTTGCTCAGAGGTTGATGTGCTTGCTTTTTCCTGAGCAGCACTGTTTATCTCCACTCTAGCAGCCCACTGCTTCTCTTATTTCGTTGGCATCTTTTCGCGTTAAAACTGATTGTTAGTTTTTGTGTTGCAATTACTTAGTACGTTTTTCTTAATTTTTCACTTAAGCTGGCACTTAAGTCTTCAATCTGCCTCAAGAATGATTAAAGATATGATGAGGTAGGGGAAGTGACCGCGAAGGTGGTAGGGAATGAGAACGATGCACGTACGCATGCGCCGCACAGCCGCCCTGCTGTGAGCTGCCGAGAGTTGATTTTACAATAAAATAAATCAAAAATAAAAAAAGTAATAAAAATCATCACCCCGAAAGCGGATAGTAGACGTCACGTAGTATATGTGTACCAAATTTCAGGTCAATAAGTGAAAAGGTTTGCGAGCTACAGGTGATTTAAAATCCTGGACAGACAAATGAACAGCCATGGTAGCGTATTATATATAAAGATAAAGGTCTCCCAAACAGTCATTTAATTTCCTTCATTGAATCAAATATAACAAATTTACTTTTCACAATTTTTGATTCCTGGTTTCTTGGCTCAAATTCTGCTTTTGGTGTTTAATATTTGGCTTGTGATTTGGCTCTGACAGTTATCTCTTTTGATTTACAGCCTTGACCCTTATTTTGCCCTTTTACTCTGCTGTTTCTCCTGACCAACTTTTTCTGTATTGAACTAGCTGCCAATTTTTACAGTCACCAGAGTAACTAGTTGATTGACGTAAAGAGGTGAATTAAACAAATCAGACTGGACAGAGACTTAGCTAAAAGGTAAAGCTGTGCTAGATGTGACTGTTTGTCATTAATTCATGGAAAGTGTGAGTACGACAGCAACACACAAAGTTGTTGTCCTGCATCATCAGGATCTCTCTGAAGCAGACAGGTGTTTCCAGATGTGCTCTCCAAGCTCTTCTGCAGAAACTCAAACAAACAGCCAAGGTTGAAGACAGAAAAATGTGGTGGTTGGCCACAAAAACTAAATTCCCTTCAAATTTGACAGAATTACACCACTGCTGTCCACTTTCAGCTCTCAGAAATCACTGGAGCCCAAGTACACCCTTCTTGTCAGAAGATATAATCATGGAAAAGTTGCTTCCAAAAAGCCATTGCTCTGCTTTCTACCGAAACACAAAAATACAAGGACTGGATTGAATGGCAGCAAGTGTTCTGAATTAACAACTCAAAAATCTGACATTTTTGTCATATAGCATACATTTTCAATAAATAACACAAACATTATTGCTGTAGTAAACCAAATAATGCAGTTTATCCATATTACTAAACGAGAATGGTAAACTGGAAGGCACGGACGCAGGTACACGGCGATGGACCCAGGAGACATAGTGTGCAGGCGCCTACAGCGCGCGTCTCATAAACCGCAAGTGAAGTCTGATCCACCGTGAACGAAGGAGTCACGGCTCAAAAACGAAAGAGCTCAACTAACGAAGGAGTCATGGCTCAAAAACGAAAGAGCTCAACTAACGAAGGAGTCACGGCTCAAAAACGAAAGAGCTCAACTAACGCCACACAGAAAAGAGGATTCTGCACTGCACCCCAGAGTCAAACGGAAGACACTACAGAGTCCGCAAAGGTCCACAAAGATAGTACGAAAGGCACAGGCACCTACAACGCGCTTCTGAACTAAACGTCCACACTACACAGCATGGTCCGGGTAATAAGAATAAACGAACTCTCCGTATTAAACGTTCGCCATCCTCACACGTCCAAACCATATAGCATATGTGAATCACATTACAGTGATGCATTATTAACAATACAACCACAGAAAACGCTCCGTATTAACAGTAGGTGCAATTATCCATATTACTAACTGTAGACAACGGATAACTAATGGAGTCACGGTCATGGCTCCAAAACGATCCAGCTCAACTAACGGAGCTACAAAAACGAGCCCGCATGGATAAAATCATTAAACGTGGGTGCCTACAATGCGCGTCTGAAACTGCGGAAGCAAAACTGTCTCGGCTCCAAAACCAAACAGCTCGACTAACGGAGCTACAAAAACCAGCCCGCATGGACAAATACAATGAACATAGACGCCTACAACACGCATCTGAAACTGCGGAAGCAAAGCAGGCACGGGTTCAAAACGAAAGGCCACAACTGACGGAGATACACAAACAAGCCCGCCTGGATAAAATCAATGAACGCAGGCGCCTACAACGCGCGTCTGAAATGCCGCAAGCAAAGCAGGCACAGCTCCATAATGGACAAACAGAAACAAGCCTGCCTGAATACAATTAATGAACGCAGGCGCCTACAACGCGCCTCTCAAACAGCAGAGGCAATAGATAAACGGCAAAGAAAGGAACGACAAACAGCCGCTAAACACTTCCGCCAATTAGCTGACAACGGATTCTGTAATGAGTCCACTATTAATGAACATTCATTAGGATTAATGAATATCATTTGCTGTCATTGTCATTTACTTAACTTCCCTGAAGAAACAACTGGCAGTACAACTAATGAGTTTACACGTTGTTGTCAAAAGGGTCAGGTTAGACTGCCTCCTTTAGATGACTTTCCTGAATATCTACGGAAGCTTCTAACTAACAATGTACCCGAAAGTAAAAACTTTATGGACTGCATTGGATCCTACAATAGTTCATTTGCTTTTGCATCTACCGGGGTGAATATCAGGCCACCAGCTGGCAATGGCCCATACTGCTTTCGCGTATGTGGACAAATATTACATCGGATTGGAACAGTGCACGAACGCAAATATGCACAAATCTACGTGTTAGATGCAGATGTCGCAATCTATCAACAAATGACCCTTCCTGAAAACAAGCAATACACAGAGCTGATAATGAGAAACGTCGCTGAAGTCATAAACAGTCACCCATTAGCTAAGTCTACAAAAGTACTTACAGGATCAAATTCTAACAATACTGTTTTGATTCCTAGAGTTGACCTTACAAGTTCTGACCTGGAATTACCTTTTACACTTTAATGACGCCAATTTCTATTTAAACCTGCATTTGCCATGACAATCAACAAATCCCAAGGACAAACCATGGACAGAGTTGGCATATACCTCTCTGAGCCTGTACTTGGACATGCACAACTTTATGTAGCCTTCTCAAGAGTTCGGCGTTCATCTGACATTAAAGTTAAAGTTGTAGATACTCCATGCCAAGGAAAACTCATTCAAGGACAACACACCATCTTTACTACAAATATTGTGTATAAAGAAATATTCCAATAAATCTTTCTAATGTGCCATGCTATGGGTTCTTTACTTCCTTTGTTCGTCATCTACACCTTTACACTCCAATATATCTCATACATACATCAATGTATTTCGGGTTACCCAACACCAGGGGTTGGCGAGTGAAGCCCCCTAGTTTAAAACATACTGTAAGGATATATATTTATGTATATATATATAAAATCCTAAGCATAAACGTGCAACAATTTTGTGCAACGTTTCTTTGTCAGTTTTCTGTCATGCTTTAAATCGGGCTTATTTATTTAAATTATAAATTAAAAAATATCAAGAACTCCCATACTGCGAGACGAGACTTTGTGCCAAGACACTTAACCACGGCCGGAAATAAAAGACAAAGTGTTGATGACAAAGACAGCCGCTGTACAGGCTTTTAAATGTTTGAAGTGCTGCGCGAGATGCAGATCACGCAGCATGGCAGCAGCACCAAGCCAGCAACTGATCGAGCAAAGAGGAGGTGAAAAGAAAAAAACTATTTGTTTCCCATTGTATCACCGTTTAAGAGGAGGTTTCAGAGGAGCGACCGCATCTCCTTGCGGTGCGTTCAGCCCCCCCTCTTCACAACATGAACGGCAGAGACTCAAAGTGGCTGGCACGTAGAACAGGTCAGGGGGTTGAGCAGGGAGTAAGCCCCCCCTAGTATATATACAGTGGTGTGAAAAAGTATTTGCCCCCTTCCTGATTTCTTATTCTTTTGCATGTTTGTCACACAAAATGTTTCTGATCATCAAACACATTTAACCATTAGTCAAATATAACACAAGTAAACACAAAGTGCAGTTTTTAAATGATGGTGTTTATTATTTAGGGAGAAAAAAAATCCAAACCTACATGGCCCTGTGTGAAAAAGTAATTGCCCCCTTGTTAAAAAATAACCTAACTGTGGTGTATCACACCTGAGTTCAATTTCCGTAGCCATCCCCAGGCCTGATTACTGCCACACCTGTTTCAATCAAGAAATCACTTAAATAGGAGCTTCCTGACACAGAGAAGTAGACCAAAAGCACCTCAAAAGCTAGACATCATGCCAAGATCCAAAGAAATTCAGGAACAAATGAGAACAGAAGTAATTGAGATCTATCAGTCTGGTAAAGGTTATAAAGCCATTTCTAAAGCTTTGGGACTCCAGCGAACCACAGTGAGAGCCATTATCCACAAATGGCAAAAACATGGAACAGTGGTGAACCTTCCCAGGAGTGGCCGGCCGACCAAAATTACCCCAAGAGCGCAGAGACGACTCATCCGAGAGGTCACAAAAGACCCCAGGACAACGTCTAAAGAACTGCAGGCCTCACTTGCCTCAATTAAGGTCAGTGTTCACGACTCCACCATAAGAAAGAGACTGGGCAAAAACGGCCTGCATGGCAGATTTCCAAGACACAAACCACTGTTAAGCAAAAAGAACATTAGGGCTCGTCTCAATTTTGCTAAGAAACATCTCAATGATTGCCAAGACTTTTGGGAAAATACCTTGTGGACTGATGAGTCAAAAGTTTAACTTTTTGGAAGGCAAATGTCCTGTTACATCTGGCGTAAAAGGAACACAGCATTTCAGAAAAAGAACATCATACCAACAGTAAAATATGGTGGTGGTAGTGTGATGGTCTGGGGTTGTTTTGCTGCTTCAGGACCTGGAAGGCTTGCTGTGATAGATGGAACCATGAATTCTACTGTCTACCAAAAAATCCTGAAGGAGAATGTCCAGCCATCTGTTCGTCAACTCAAGCTGAAGCGATCTTGGGTGCTGCAACAGGACAATGACCCAAAACACACCAGCAAATCCACCTCTGAATGGCTGAAGAAAAACAAAATGAAGACTTTGGAGTGGCCTAGTCAAAGTCCTGACCTGAATCCAATTGAGATGCTATGGCATGACCTTAAAAAGGCGGTTCATGCTAGAAAACCCTCAAATAAAGCTGAATTACAACAATTTTGCAAAGATGAGTGGGCCAAAATTCCTCCAGAGCGCTGTAAAGGACTTATTGCAAGTTATCGCAAACGCTTGATTGCAGTTATTGCTGCTAAGGGTGGCCCAACCAGTTATTAGGTTCAGGGGGCAATTACTTTTTCACACAGGGCCATGTAGGTTTGGATTTTTTTTTCTCCCTAAATAATAAAAACCACCATTTACAAACTGCATTTTGTGTTTACTTGTGTTATATTTGACTAATGGTTAAATGTGTTTGATGATCAGAAACATTTTGTGTGACAAACATGCAAAAGAATAAGAAATCAGGAAGGGGGCAAATAGTTTTTCACACCACTGTATTTAGAGAGAGAGAGAGAGGATAATAACAAGCAACAGAAAACATTCAATTATAAAAGCTTAACTTACGATTTCTGATCTTTAGATTCATTTGGTCAAGATGGATAGGCTCTTTCGCTAATTATTGACCTCCTAAGAATTTAATTTTTTCTCTAAAAAAAGCATTGCATTTTTTGGCTTTATTAAATTTGATCTTTCTACTGTAAAACATACAAAACACTAAAAGTACAAAGTCAGAAATGTAGAAAGTATAGTAATGATATAAATAATAATAAATAATAAAAAAATAATGCTAATACTGTATATACTGTCAAAATGTGTCATTTGTGTGGTATATCTTGAAGCATGATGTAATACACAATCCAGCATCACAGTCAGGACAATAGTAGCGTGATTATTTGCACAGCTAAAAATGTATCCTTCACAAAGGTCACAACTATTAACTTACAGTGATGCCAACATCATAATACATCAACTGGCTTTATCCTAACTACTAAGTTACAAGTAATAGTTCCCATAATCAAAGTAGGTGTACTTATAGTTTGGTGTAGGCCATGTTTTGTTCTTTTCCTAGTCGGCTTTCTCTCATGCTTTTCATCTCTCTGTTCAGGAGTTCTTCTTTGTCTTGGTTGCACCTTCTGGTTGCAGGTGGTACTGTAGTTTTCATTTTGAGGTTTTTACATACAGTGTCCTCAGTTGTCTAGCATAAAGTTTTAAGTCTGCTGGGCAGTGGTGATCAGTCAAGTCCTGTCTTTGGTGAGACAAATGTGTGGCTTTTACTTATGATCTCTCCCTTGCTCATGCACCTTGTTCCACTTTAAAAAGGTTTGGACTAATTGCACCCTTGTCTTACTTCAATACAGACAAGTCTTCTACTCTCCCAAGTTCAGTAACAGTTTGCCCTTTCACAATGTTGGGGCTGATTTACAGTTGCCGACTGATTTTCTGAGTTGGCCTGAATTTCATCTTCAGTGGCTGCCATTTCACATGCAGTAGGAGAGGAATTATAATGCCCAATTGCCCCTTATGATTGGACTATCATAAGATTGGAACGATTTCTGTCATGTCAGAAGTTTCTTTCAGCTGTCTTGTAGTGTGAGCAGTCTCACAAGACAAGTTTCTGATGTCGCTATCAATATGCTCGAAATTTATTATGCAGTGACCGTACATTGGGTGTTGCCATTGTCATGCTCATTTTCTCCTTTTTGATTTCAAAACATTGTCTATCATATAGCAACACACATGTAACTAAACGGCCAAAATATTTACAGGCACAAAATAAACACATGCAATGATAATTGCATAGATTGACTACCTCCAGTTCTCTCTGCTAAACATGCAGACCAAATTGTCTGTGCCATCACAACCACCTGGGTGTCTAGTTATGACTTTTCCTTTTCATCACAGTTTCAGAGCACAGTAAGCAACGCTGCTTTTCCCTTTGTTGTCATTTTGAGAAGCCTGTGACCATATATTATATTTTCAAATGGGTAAACCTTTATTGCAAAAAAAGGCCAGTGGGCCATGTAACTATATAGACTGAGAACCCACTTCTTGGCATGTCAATCGAACTTTAGTTTGAGCACATACCAGTCACCCCAATAGTGCAGTGTGACTAGTCACTTGACCATGTTTTCTAAAAATCATACAGTGTATGCTAAACATTAAATATTTCTGTAAAAATTTCTGTAATGACATTTCATAAATCAGCATGTGCAATTCAAGAATACAAATAGCAATCAGGAGAAACCCTGGAGAAAGCTGTCAGCAGACAAAACAGGTGACAAGTATTTTGGATACAGTACACATTTATTTAAAAAAAAAAAATCCTGGAGGGAAACAGTAGGGTGTTGAGACGTGATCTTCACGTTAAGATCATGGAAGATACTTAAAAGACCCGTGAGGACCTTAAACATGAGACTTTGTGCCAAGAGATTGACCCAGGACCGTCTCGCAATGACATAGAACATGAGATTCTTGCAAGACACGCCCTACTTACGATCAATATCAAATAAGACAACGGGGCAGCAAAACATTTAGTCACGTGAAGGATTTGTGCACACACAGATCCAGGGTCTTTGCGCATATAAAGCATATAAGGACAATACGTTATAAATGAAACATAGAAGACTAAGCGAAGAAGAAAGCAGCATGGATAAAAGAGACTCAAAAGCGTTGGAGAGAAGAAAGAGCAAAAGAGAAAAAATAATCTAGGTGCAAATTCAGAAAATAAGGAAAGTAATTATCAGCCTGTAACAAGTGGAATTGAAACTAAGCACGTCCAATCGGGCTCAGAATTAAAAGACAGAGTAAAAGACAAAGTAGAACTTCATAAACACGTTCACAAACGTTGGCACTATACACATGTAGAGCAGATTATGAAAGCAGTGGAATTCGAAAGGCTCAAAAAAAAAAAAACGTATGCGCGATACAAATGTGGAGAAAGTTAAGTAAAATTAGAAAGTATGAAAAAAGTAAGTAAAGATCGCAGTAGCGCAAACAAACACAAATTATTACTCGAAATAGGGAAAATAATCACCACGGACCAGGTGTCACTGAAAAAAAAGCAGGACAAAGCGAGGTCAGAAATAAAAGACAGAGTAGAAAACAAAGTAAAATGTCATAAAGAGGTTACAAAACAAAGGGGCCAAACACATGCAGAGCAGGTTAGAGATAATGAAAACGGGAATTCAAAAGACTCAAAAATAAAAAACGTAGACGCGAAAAATATGCAGAACAAGATACAGAATATGAAAGCAGAAAAAAACGACAGTGTCAAAAAAAGATAGTAAACATCGCATTAGCGCAAAAAAAGAAAAATTATTACTCGGAGAAATAAGGAAAAGGTGAATAAAGATTGCATATATGGACACAGGTGATATGTCGGAAGTATGAAAATATTGTAAGGCTTGGAAGTTTAAGTCAAGTGAATTTCAAAAACGTGGTTTACCTCACATGCATTTTTTGGTTACTTTGCAAAAAAACATTGTTAACTGCCGATGATGTAGATCACTTTGTCTATACTGAAATTCCAAACAGAGAAACCTATCTTGAATTATGGTACAAAGTCATTAAACACATGTCTAACTGACCTCATTTAAAAGATTCAGCATATTAGGACTCGAAAGATTCCAAATATTGTTGTTACATAAGTTCTGAAATAAAAGTGAAACTAATGAAATAGCAACAATTCAAAGAAAAAAAATCTTAAAAGTGTTTATCCGGAAAACCAAACACAGGGGTTGGCGAGCAAAGCCCCCTAGTTGACAATAAAAGACAGCTTTTACCTTGTGATTCAGTTTTCCTCTGGGATCATGTAATTTGTCATCCAGGGACAGAAGATGGGTTTGAAAAATGTGGGCCAGACGAACCCAGCGGCCTGTATTGTGTCGTCCTCTTCATTCCTGCTTCTTGGCTCTCCTCATCCAGCTGTTCCTATCTGACCCAAGCCAGTTGCATCGATTGTAGATGGCAGCGGCTGTGTATGTTGCGAAATAAAAGTCGAAAACGTCTTTTAATGGTGTGCTCTGTGAAAGATGCTAAATGAAAGAAAACTCAATCCAGTGGTGTAGTAGTGCTTCTGATTTAAAGATCCATCATTCAGATATCCAACTGCATGCATCTTTGAATCACATTGTCCGTGTTTTCCTGCATTTTCTTTCCACTTGTTAGATTGGTTGTTGATTCTAAATTGTCTCTGTGTGTGCATATGTGGGCTTTGCAATGGACTGCCATCGTGCTTACCACCTAGTGCTGCTTGGGGTGGGATGTGTCCTATGACCCTGAACTGCATTGAGAGGATTTGTTGAAGTTTGTCTGAATCTTTGTGATCCTGTGTTGCATTTCTAAAATGATTCCTGTTGTGCTGATTTCTCAGCAAATAAAAATTAAAGGGTTCTGTGATGTGTTATGAAGACGTATTGCTCAAGCAAATGATCCCCTTTAGTGCTGATCCTGCCCAGTCATAATGTTTTCGTGAAGCAGGCTACTTACTGCCTGACACCACTTGTGCCAATGTCTTTGCTTTGAAATATGTAAGCCTTGCAGATTTCCATTAAAAAAATCAGCTTCTGTTAAAATCATTTCAGCAAAATTGGGAAATCCATACCTCCCACTTGTGTATGTGATCCGTCTGATGATGAAACTAAATAAGGACAAAAAGGCTGACCAGAGAGTGGAATTCTTTCCCCATCTGCTGTTTTGTACTGAGAAATTTCAATGCAACCCACCAATTAAAAAGGCAAACGTGTAAAATTCAGTCCTAAGATAAGCAGGCAGCTTGTGCAGTTGGCAACCATCCACATCTCCAGATGAATGCTCCGTGGAAGTCAGCTGTGCTGAATTGTCAGGTAATTTGAAAGACAAACACGTCAGCCGGTGGAGACTCAGATGCAGTCTGCACGCTTGGCACCAAGGCATCAAGTTTAAAAGGTTCACTTGCTGTACCTAAAATGAACTCATTTGCACCAAAGATGCATTGCTGTATTCATTTTCTGGCCTTTGCATGTTTCTGACATGGGGAGTGTTGAACGACTTCATATTTGGTATGCCTTCTAGGGAGAGGTAAAATAACTGAACAAGCGTGTCTAGGATAATATCAACGAGATGGGAGGGCTCTGTGGGAGTTAGTCTTTCAGCCTTTTTAAGGTGTTCTTATGACTAAATTAACGACTTTAGCCAAGCCAAATAATTAAAATAAAAAATCTTTATTAGATGTTTTCAAGTATCACTGCACTTGTTAAATTTGATTTTATTTTGTAGATGTTTGTTTGGTTTTTCTTAGGGCATCATTTCCTTCTGAAGAGACTATTAGTGTTCGCCTTTCAACCATCACACTTCTGCAGAATTCGAATTCTAATTAAACAGTGAATCACATAGTCAGGTGGAAGTTAAGGGTATGTCCATCCTGCTACATTTTTAAACTACAAAACAGTCTCCATCCACACATCATTTATGAAAGTATCTCTGTCCACAATAAAATGACCAAAAATGCACATACGTAGACATTTACCTAAACTGCTCATGCGTGCATCAGCAGCAAACTCCTTGAAGGGATGGTAATACCACCAGCCATTGGATTTATCATAACTCTAACTCGTAAATTATTAGCCTTTTCGCACATGGAAGTAACATTTAAATTGTACAAAAAGCAATTTAGATGCATCCAGGTAACTGAACAAGTTTGATGGACTCCACATTTTTCAAAATTCTTATGTTATCATTTTGGGTTCCCATCTCTACCGTTTTTAATTAAAAAAAAATCTCAAGTTCTTATTTAGCTTTTCCAAATATATAAAAACTAGCTGTGCTACCCGTCTAAGATAAGTTGAAATCTAAGTAATCGGTGTAGACCAATTAATGCTTGCAGTGCACCATGCAATTTACATGTCTCTGCTATATGCCATTTGGTATGGAATTCGTAAAAGCAGTGTTAATGTGTGGGATGTGCCATCTGTTGGAATGCCAATTGCAATGCATTTTATTACTAGGAATGTTTGTGATGTGCCAGCTTTTGGAATAACGAAGATATAGCAACAGGACAGATACACAGACAGACACATGCACATTTGTTTATTTTATTAAGGTGGATATGGCTTACTAAATTTCTTTCAGTTCACACAGCATTTTAAGTAACTCTTCTAAGATGAGTATTAAATATTTTGAAACCCAGAGTTTTATTTTATCTTGGAGTTTCTAGACAATTCCTCCAATGACTCTCCTCCTCCAGGTTAATCTTGGCTTATGCAACATTTTTTTCTACCACCCATGAAATTTTATGACTGCCTTGTGTCTGCTTACTGTGTAGAACCTTTGCTGATGGGAAAGACTGCTGTGAGGCCATGTTGAGCTTGTGGTTGCCAATTGCTTTCAGCCCAAATTGTCAGGCAGATTAGGAGGCTCAATTTGAAGAATCGCTATGGTAGGTGCTGGTTTGTAGAAGTCCCCAGACTGCAGGCTGAAGTACAAGCAGCCTCTACAGGTGACCACGTTCAGTGTGACATTGATGAATAATAAGAAAGCCAGTAAGCTGATAGGGAAGAAGCCAGTGTCCTGTGTAGCGTGAAACAGTGCAGAGAGAGAAAAAAACACCAAAACAGGAGCATAAAAAGTCGTTAGCAGAGTAGTAATTTCATGCATGTCATAGTGGGCATACATTTAAAAATTAATCATTACATTTTATATTATCAATTGTGGTTGAGTGAGGAATCACAAGTCCCAAACAAAAAATATTGGGGTGCCAACCTGGTCATCCCTGTTCACTTCTTAAGAAAAAATAAAAATACAAGGCTGCGGTGGGTTGGCACCCTGCCCAGGATTGGTTCCTGCCTTGTGCCCTGTGTTGGCTGGGATTGGCTCCAGCAGACCCCCGTGACCCTGTGTTCGGATTCAGCGGGTTGGAAAATGGATGGATGGAAAAATACAAGGGTTCAATGCATGGAAGCCACAGTCAGTCATTCTCTTTCTTTAGGTCCGTTGCACTGGAGCTCCATCCCCTGGTGTGCTCCGTTCACAGTGTGACGCCTCCTTTGTCGACCCCGTGACTTATAGGTGGGAAGCAGGAAGGGGCAGAGTCAGGTGTCCTCACTGGGCATCTTCTCTGTGCTGTGGGAGGAATAGGAGAGGACATGATTAACAAAAGTGCCTCAACACAGGGTGGAATCACAGTGATCCATAGATGTGCATTAGTGACAAAATACACAAGTAACACCTCCTTGGAAAAAGCCATGGAGTCAAATCATAAGCTTTGTTTTTCATTCCTGATGTTATTGGAAAATCCACAAATTCTTTCACGAGCAATTTGCATGTGATGGCAAGGTGAGTTTTTATCAATCAGTCTCTCATTTCTGTGTTATCATTCACACTATTCAAATAATAATCCGTTGAACTTGTAAGCAGGCATGCTGGTGCAGTGGTCAGTGTTACTGCCTCACAGCCTGAAAGTTCTGGGACCCACTTGCTGTCTTTTAACATGTCTATGTGGGTCTCCCTCCAGTAATCCACACTGCATTTATTGGGGAGTCTAAAGTGACAGATTGAGGGTGCTCTGACAAGTCTGTGTAAGTTTCTTTTGACGGTATGGCTCTTCGTACCTGACTTAATCCTAAAGTGACTTGAAAGGAGCACAGCGAAGTCTCTAGTCACCAACCTCAACTTGACACAAATTCCACATTCTTGCACATCATACTGTATGTGGTGTGATAGTGGTGTAAATCGGGCAGTGTTCAAGCATCAGTTATTGTCCATTTGAGCATCAGACTGGGCAAAGGAAACAACCCTAGCAATTCTGAACATGGCATATTTGGTGCCAGGCTTGTCGGTTCTAGCATCTACCAAACGGCAGTCATCATGGGATTTTCATACAAAACTGTTTCAAGGGTTTACTGAGAAAGCTGTGAAGAGCAAATATTGAGTGAATTCAGTCCTGTGGGTGAAAACAGCTTGTGGATCATAAGGGGCAAATGAGACTCTCACAAGCAAACAGAAGGGTCATCACAAGGCAAGTCACATCCCAGTTTACCTTTGGTGTCCAGAATGTCATCTCAGAACCACTTACCGCACTTGTATTGCATGGGCTACAACCACAGAAGACCATGTTGGGTGCCGTTGGTGTTGGCATGAAACAAGAAAGCAAAACAAAAAAGCAATTCTCCAGTGGGCACAGAAAGCATCGAAAGGGCAAAAACAATGTCTTGGTCAGACAAGTTCAGGTCCTCTTGCATCTTGCTAATGGCATAATCAGAATCCAAGCGCAAACATCATGAGCCCATGGAGACACCCTCTTTGGTGTCACTAGTACAGCTGGAGCTGGTGGTGTGACGGTTTGGAGAAGGTTTTCCTGGCATGCAACAGTGTTGTGATTTCCAGACTTTATTACAGACTTTCAGAATTTTTTTCCAAAGATTTTTCTAGACTATACTTCACAGATTTGAATATGAAAAGTTGAAATATTCTAATATTTTGGTTATGAAATATCATTTTGGTATAATAAAGAATCATTTGTTTTGTATTTACCGCAACAGCATTTAGTTTTTTTGTGGATGCCACCAATTTGTGCACAAATGACCATGGCTTGCTAGGCAGCAGACCCCAGAAGTCTCATCGAGTGACATAGTCACGGTGATGGGTTTTAAGCTGGTGACGGGATACGTTTTCAAGTGTTTCAGGTTACAGATTCTCTGCAATGAACTTCTGACTGCGTTGTGATAGCATTTTAGGTTTTGACAACCAGGCTTCAATGTCTGGTTTTGATGAGGCTTGTTTCCTAAACTCGCATTTCATCTTCTGACTTGTCTTTATTTTGTCCTTGTGGCTTGCCATCTTCCACCCTTTGTCAGAACAGTTAAGCCCCCGATACCCAAAGAAGGACATCTCAATGATAAGGCATAATGTGAGCATCCTTGTGAGTTTAACCACACTTGGCTGGATGCTCCAAGCATGCTAATGCACCGTTTCACATGGCATGTATTGTCATCGAATGGTTCAGGGAATATACTGTAACAGTGAGAATTCACTGCTCCTGTGGTCTACATCTGAACTCTACTGAGCATCTTTTGGATGAGGTGAAATTGACGGTTTGCAGCAATCCAGTTTCTAATTGTACACATTACAAATGGTAGACATTTTAAGTTAGGGTTGAAAGTTGGGTGTGCTTATCTTCCTGAAAGCTGGGCCAATTTTATATACGGTAGATATAGTTACTTGTAGATTACCTCATGCTAAATTTTTTCTGGTTCATTAGAAGTGGTATCAACATCTCATGATTCCAGGCATGAGCACCAGCCTCGGCTGACATTCAGAATTCAACAGCTCATTGATTTCCATCAGAGTATAGGTGGTCCACTGAAAAAGAATGTGATCCCAAAAATGGTTGTGAGTTCCAGCCGTTGACCGTGTGCCACGCCCCATACAAACACAGACCCAACGGCCAGCCCAGTACTTTTCTCGTCTCCAGATCTCAAGGAGTGTTTTTGAGATGAGTGGATTAATGTCAGGCTCTAACTTTCTTGGCTCACTACATTGTTAGTCCACTGCCAGTGGACTATTGGTGTCCAGTTGCCAGCAGTTTAAGTGTGGGTGCATCTCAACAATACTAAAATGTATTAAGCCAGACCCTCCACTTTATTCAATTGATTAATTTTGGGAAGATCTTAGAATTTTCAACTTACCTAACATATTATTGGCCTTTGCCAGTATGTCTTTGAATAAAAGTCCAACAAAAATGTGGAATCTTGCAAACCAGTCATGCGTCAATGAGTGGCTTATGTCTTACATCAGAGTCTGTTAGGATGAAACATCTCTCAAAGGCATACAAGTCTTATATTTTGTGGGGTGTATTCCAGCATCTTTTTCACAGACACCAGTTCCTGTTAGGTGTTTCACCCTTAAAATATTTTATCATTCTGTGCCCCCAAATAAATTCGCATTTCTAAATACATCCATAATTTGTAGTCTTCCTGACACTTTAGCTTCATATTCAGTTTGCAGTGGAGGAAAGGAAAAAGCTCCATTTGATGGACATCTCATAAAATATCAATAACTCCTGGGCCAAGAAAGACCACAGTTAAGCTGTGGTTAACTTGGGCCAACTGAATGGCTGGCCGTACTGCTCAGTAGGTAAGTGGCATAATTGAGACCACCAAAACTAGTGCAGTCCCACTCTTTGTGAAACTTGTATGACTTTCAAAACTCAAAAATAAACCAGTAAGAATTAGTGTGAGTCTGTTTATAGTGGACTGGTACCCCACACACTTGGTCTTTGACAGGACCAGCAACACTGTCATGGAAAAGGTGGGTTACAAAAATGGATGGATGAATGGATACGGTTGCATGTTTGTAGTTTTTGAAACTACTTAACTTCAAGACTTTCTTTTTCTTTCTTTCAAATCAGGATACTTTGGACTTGCCCAATAGCCAACTGTGTATTTTTTTTGTATATTGTAGACTCCTCTTTGATGTCCCAGGCCCCTCCATCAAGTGACTACTGCCCAAACGTATCAAGTTTCCTTTATACAGAAAAACACAAACGACACATACAGAATAACTTACAAAGTAGAATGGTGGACTGTAGGGACTGGCAAATACGATTGATGAGCTTTGCTTGACTGGATCACCCATTCTTGTCAAAACTCTTCTAATGTCCCAAAGGAAACCAACACAGAAAGTGACCAGCCCAGCAGTCCTAACACCTGTACCACCAAGCTATTTACAAACATCCTTTGAACCCATCCAACCATCACTGAGTCCAGTTCAGGGTCACAAGGCAGAAACCAGCCCTGGATTTGGAAACCGCTATTTACAAATGTTATGTAAGGTTAAGTGGTGTCCATCATATCTATATTTATAACATACTCCATGAACAACAATGAGCAACTGCCATGCCTACATCCAACAAACAAAATATATACATTTTGTATTTTTATATATATTATAGTTCATTATATCATGTAGACTGAAATAGAAGTTCTGCAATGAAAAACCTTGTTAGAATAAAAATAATGAAATCCTTTCACAGGCAGGTGGCGCCATTTTACAAGTTAGCTGATTAGCTGTGTAACTAGAATGCTCTGGACAAACCACCGAGTTACAATTGTGTTGTCTTTAAAATTGGAACGCTCAGAGAAATCATTTGAAGTGAAGAGAAATACAATTTTCATGAGGTGTTAAGTGTGGCATTCTAGTTGTAGCGCTTAGTAGTTTTATCTTTTCTTCCCAATAATGTGAACAACAGTTAGGTCTACTGAGCTATGTCATTCAAACTCACCAGTTATGTTATGCCCTGTTGGTTCTGAAGGTGTTGGAGAAAAGCATTTGAATGTCTGATATCATCAAAGGGTAACCTGATCTGCCTGTCAGCAGGATGCCTTACATCTCTTTAAGTCTTCCAGACTACCCAGCTGTGCATTTATGTTTGTCACACTATATTAGAAAAATCTATCTTATCTATCTATCTATCTATCTATCTATCTATCTATCTATCTATCTATCTATCTATCTATCTATCTATCTGTCTGTCTGTCTGTCTGTCTGTCTGTCTGTCTGTCTGTCAACCCTTTCATATACTGTGAATATGAAAGATTGACTGGCATATACAGTATAAAGGCAGTGATGAGTTCTCTACTCCCTGTTTACTGTATTTACCTTTTCATTTTTTCTATATATTTTTCTTCCAATCTAATTTATACAAATGAAAACAGAAACAAGAGTAAGGAGCACATCATATAAAGCTGACATCACATTACAGGACTTCTAATTTGAGGGGATGTCAAACAAGATGACTGCAGTTGCTGACCTCATCGCCTGAGGATGTCAGATTTCACAGCTAGTGATCACAGGACATGACAAACTACATGACTCTGTGACGACTTTCTAACATTTCCAAAATATCATGAGTTTGCCTCTCCTTCTAACAGCCAATAATGTGCTGCCTGACAGAGCCGGTACTGTACGAATGCTTTCCAGGTACCATGTATTCGGCCACAGTCTTGTCTGTTCATTTTTCTTGTTTCCATTCTTTTTCTTTTGTTCCTGACCCTTCATGGCTGCTTCATATGCATTGTACTTCCAGGTGAGTGTTCCATGGCACTCAGCTGTCACACATACAGAGCCTGTCTCTATGTCCTGGACTGAGTCAAGGGGGATGTCACAACTCAACAGGCGGTCACAGGAGAGCAACTACAACTGCTTCCAGCTAACTAAGATTATGTGAATGAAGTCTGTATAAGAATCGTGTAATGTGACAGGGCGTTTAGCTGACCTGTGTTTTTTATTAAATAAAATTACAGTAAGTACTGTATTTTAATACATGTTGTTTAGCATGGTGTCAGAGAGTGGCGACGTGTTGGATGTACTTGTAAATAAGAAATATGGCTATACTTTGTACACATGACACCGCTACTACTATAACACAACTTGGTTTTCCAATCCATCTTATAGATCTTTCTCACTGATCTTCATAGACGTATTTCTTCACATTCTCAATCAGCCTTTACAGCTTGTCTGTTTAAATGAAGGTAGTGCATTTTTCCATCTATATATGGCTTGTCTCATTCACTGTTTTTGTAAAGTGTCTTTTTGATAAGCCTGTGCTACTCACTTTTATTTAGCTCCACAATTTACTGTATAACTACATTTATTTGGACTGTATTTTTCATACATTTGTCCCTCGGTTTATTGCTATGAATATGAATGAATTTGCAAAAGAGTAGGAAAACCCTGGCCACACAAATAAAGCATGTTTATTTTATTTAATTTATTGTATACACAAAGACAACAGAAATTTTTAAAGTAATAATTTTCAAAGAAGTCCAAAGCACCAAAAAGCAAAATTGATTGTTGACAAAAACCTAAAGCAAAGGTCAAAATTACAAAAAAAAATGTAAAATGCACAGTAATTTCAAAATACTTAAAAAAAAAACAAAAAGAATTACTGTAACATAATAAAAAAAGCAAACTGTAAATTGTAAGCAGAATCCACATATCCATGGAATCAGTTTCTGAAGTTCCAGTTATCGGCCCGAAAATATCAGATAGAAAATTCCAGAAATAAACGATTCCTAAGTTTCAAATTGCACACCATTCTGAGCAAATGTTTTTACCACGCTGGACACACTGCGCCATGTTGCTGCACTCCACACTGACACATCACGTAGAAATTGGTCTTTAGCCTCTAGCATTCTTGTTGTCCAGATTCATTACTGCGTCATCCTTGTTGTAGTGAAAATAATCTTTAATTTTGTTTAAATGGTGTGTGCACAGCATATGTTTCACTGCTGCATAGTCTTAAGAATAAAGGGGATGTGCAGGACTGTAGTAACTACAGAGGGATAAAATTGATGAGCCACAGCATGAAGTTATGGGAAAGAGTAGTGGAAGCTAGGTTAAGAAGTGAGGTGATGATTAGTGAGCAGCAGTATGGTGTCATGCCAAGAAAGAGCACCACAGATGCAATGTTTGCTCTGAGGATGTTGATGGAGAAGTTTAGAGAAGGCCAGAAGGACTTGCATTGCATCTTTGTGGACCTGGAGAAAAAGCATGTGACAGGGTGCCTCGAAGGGAGTTGTGGTATTGTAGGAAGAAGTCGGGAGTGGCAGAGAAGTTATGTAAGAGTTGTACAGAATATGTATGAGGGAAGTGTGACAGTGGTGAGGTCTGCAGTAGGAGTGACAGATGCATTCAATGTAGAGATGGGATTACATCAGGGATCGGCTCTGAGCCCTTTCTTATTTGCAATGGTGATGGACAGGTTGACAGACAAAATTAGACAGGAGTCTCCGTGAACTATGATGTTTGCTGATGACATTGTGATCTGTAGCAATAGTAGGGAGCAGATTGAGGAGACCCTGGAGAGGTGGAGATATGCGCTAGAGAGGAGAGGAATGAAGGTCAGTAGGAACAAAACAGAATACAGTGGACCCTTGACTTACGAACTCAATTCGTTCACTAGGGCTGGTTGTAACTCAAGTTGGTTGTAAGTCAAGACTATTTTTCCCATGAGAAATAATGGAAATGCCCGGAATGTGTTCTGAACCTCCCACAGCAACACTTACTTAACTTTTTTAATAAAAATATTATGTGCATAATTTACCAAAAACACCAATAATTTTTCTAAAGTACTAACCAAAAAGTTATAAAAAGTGCCTAGCCTACCAGAAACAACAATTTCATACTGTACTCACCCTTTAAGTTGACATCTGTGGCTTGCAGGAAGGAAGGAGGAGGAGAATGAAATGGAAGGTGGTTATTGTTTGGAAGGAGTTTCCTTATACAAATCTTTTCTTTGTAAAATTGTCGAGATGGTGGATTTCGACATGCTGTACATATTAATGAGATCGGTCACACGAACACCACTCTCATATTTCCACACAATTTCCTTCTTCGTTTCGATTGTGATTGCTTTCTTTACCTTCATTACCTTCTCTTCCTTAGCAATTATCGAAATAAATTATACAAATCACTGCACTGACCAAAATTACGTCCACAAACACATGTATCTGGACTCCAATTGACTTTAACAAACGCTCTCGGCTGTTTGTTTACAATTGCGCAAGCGGATACACGTGACCTCATTCGGGTCGTAACGCAAGACGTTGGTCGTAATTCAAAACAAAAATTTTGGTCGTAAGCCAAGTTGTTCGCATGTTAGGCTGGTCGTATATCAAGGGTCGACTGTACATGTGTGTAAATGAGAGGGAGGTCAGTGGAATGGTGAGGATGCAGGGAGTAGAATTGGCGAAGGTGGATGAGTTTAAATAATGGGGATCAACAGTACAGAGTAACAGGGATTGTGGAAGAGAGGTGAAAAAGAGAGTGTAGGCAGGGAGGAATGGGTGGAGAAGAGTGTCAGGAGTAATTTATGACAGAAGGGTATCAGCAAGAGTGAAAGGGAAGGTCTACAGGACAGTAGTGAGACCAGCTATGTTAAATGGGTTGGATACGGTGGCACTGACCAGAAAGCAGGAGACAGAGCTGGAGGTAGCAGAGTTAAAGATGCTAAGATTTGTATTGGGTGTGACGAGGATGGATAGGATTAGAAATGAGTACATTAGAGGGTCAGCTCAAGTTGGACGGTTTGCAGACAAAGTCAGAGAGGCGAGATTGCGTTGGTTTGGACATGTGCAGAGGAGAGATGCTGGCTATATTGGGAGAAGGATGCTAAGGATAGAGCTGCCAGGGAAGAGAAAAAGAGGAAAGCCTAAGCGAAGTTTTATGGATGTGGTGAGAGAGGACATGCAGGTGGTGGGTTTAACGGAACAAGATGTAGAGGACAGAAAGATATGGAAAAAGATAATCCGCTGCGCCGACCCCTAACAGGAGCAGCCGGAAGAAGAAGACCTGATGTAATGAAGGTGCATAATAACTCTTCACTCTGTAACATAAGGTATTAATCAGTTTAAGCTGCAGTATTCCCTCCTAAAAATTACAAATCACCTGGGGCCTCATGCATAACGCCGTGCGTAACATTCACACTATAACATGACGTAAGCACAAAAGCCGAAATGTGCTTATGCACAGAAAAATCCAGATGCAGGAATCTGTGCATTTGCCAACTTCCGCGTTCTTCCGCTACATAAATCCCGCTCAGTGTGGAAATAAACGCTCGTGCAAGAGCCTGATGTTCCACCCCAACTCCTCCCAGAATTATGCCTCTTTGAATATGCAAATCAATATAAATGGCCCTTAAGCCCAGCATTCTTTGAAAAGGCAATGGCAAAAGTACGAGGAAAAATAGAAGAATTTCAGCGAATACCAAATGGAGGCAAAGAAAAACGTACTATTTATTGGTTTAAACAGTTATATAAGCAACAAAAGGAAGTTGATCGAGTGACATAGCGTGTCAGAGAAACTCGAAAGCTCAAGTTCACAAAGTCGTACGGTGCCCGAAATAAAAAAGTTGTCACATATCAAAGTCAGCATGAAAAGGTGAGTCATAGCCCACCATCTGAGTGTCATATGAAAGCTTATTAGGGTACAGTGAAAAAAAAAGGCACACAGTGTAAAAAAAGCACAAAATGTCAACTTTAATCTTGAAATTTCCACTTTAATCACGTAGTTTATTTTGTCATTAAAGTAGAACATCATAAACTACTTCTTAAAATCGTTTAATTTACTAGTTTCTCAAATCCCATCGTAACTAAAGTAGCACGTTAAATGCTTTGTTGTGTATTTGATCTTATATGTGCTCTATGTGCCTGAATCACTACATGCTCTTCCTCCGACAGGACACAGAATCCATTACGTTCGTAATATTACAGCTCTCTGAGTAATTAAAATACTGAGAAGTATACATGATATCAGTTTCGTGATGATATGAGTTAAAGCATGTTATTAAACATGGGAACACGGTGGTGCAGTGATTGTTCATGTCTTACACCAAGATGCTTGCTGCGCCATGCGCGACCTTCAATGAAATGCTTTATTACAGAAGTACTGTCTTTTTCAAACGTACTAACCCCCAATTCCTGTCCTTACTTTTCTTTCTCCAAATACCCATTTGCCACACAATCAGCTCTGTAATAGACGTTAAGCCATCTGTAAGCTTAGAACGCCGATTCTTCAAAACGTTTAAGGAACATCGAAATATCTTCGTAATGTTTAATTATTCTAGCCATCTATCCTTCCAGTGTCGCGCCAGCCACAGCATGAAAACAGCGCAAGGCAGGAACAAACCGTGAACGAAGCTCAAGCTCGCTAGTGCTGCAGCACCGTATAGTTAAAGTTTTATCTGTATAATATAATCAACATATTTTGCTGCATTTCATCTTAAAAATGATATCGTCATCATATGTAAATACACGCTTTATAAAGTGGCTCAGAATGTGCAATATTATAACTGTATCATAAGTACAATTACCTCACGGTAACTTGCAAGTACAAACAGTTCTACAAGGAGCACTTGAGCCGCTGTCATGGATGTGGATCTAAGAAAGGGTGACCACACAGGAACAGTAGCATTGCTTTGACGCTGGGTGCCGCCAGTCTGCAAAACCTAACGGAGAACTTGCCTACGACAGGGTATGAGGTACCGTGGAAAAGTGCGTGGCTTTACGCCAAGTGTAGGTTTTATACATCGCGATTTGAACATGGAAACATTCTTACGCAACATTTCTGTGCGTACGCACCGTTTATACATGAGGCCCCTGGAAATGACTACATCCAATAAGCATTCCAATTTATATGGTTTAGAGTTGGAATACGTGCACAGAAATAATGATAAGATCAGAAAACTGACTTACCGAATAATTCTGATACATCTGACTAACCGATGCCCGTAATCGGCATAGCCGGGTATCTCATCTGGTATAATAATAGTACTGTAAATCTATTGTCTGTACACCAATAACTGTCCCATCTTTACCTCACGCAGTGACCTGGCTCCCTCTTTACCTTATATACTTTCATTTTCAGATATACCGTATTACCTGCTTCACAATTTATTTTCTACAGCACCATACTGCTTGACTTTCTATTTATTTTATCACTCTTCATATTCTTGATTTTTTTTGTATAGCAATATATATTTTCATATATACTCCTTCCTTTTCTATGTACTTATTCATCTATCGTTTCACCTACCTATTTTTATTTCATCCATTTCACCGTTTGTATCCAACTTTGTTGTTTGTAACATATTTATATTCGTCTATACGCCTGCTTACTTTATTCTTTTTATTAGACATTATTTTATTAAATAATTATTAATTCTATTTTATTAGCCTTGCAATTCCATCAATGTATATATCTGTCCACATAATTATTTTATACAACCCTTTATAGTATATTTATTTTAATTCTGCATAGCATATTTTCTGCCAACCTCTAAATCCGTGTTTTCATTGTCGTTTATAAAACTGACTAAAAGAACTTTATTTTGTGAATGCCAGGGGCGTCATGAAGTCTTCACAACACAAATCACAGATCCATATCCTGTGCAGTAAAATCTGAACTGTAATTTCAATACAATTTACCGTTTTGATGCATGTTAAGTTCCAGGCTTAATTGTTATTGGGTTTAAAAGGGATGCTGACTTCAAATGTTTAAGATTACTTTAGTGGCCTAATAATATACTAAAAATGTCCTTCTAAGGAGAGTAACCATAAAACCTCTGGCTACAAAGCACAAAGAATGAAGTCCAGTCTGCAGGAGTCCACAGTCAGTATTTCAAGGCCCTGTTTTGTCAGTTGGCTTTCTTACTGCCACTCACCCTGTCAAACCTGCAGCACAAAGTCTCCTCTTCACAGTAGACCCTGAGACTTGTTTTATTCAACGCCCTGTTAAGCTGTGCCTGAAGCTGCTGTGCTGTGAGGAGTCTATCAGCTGGTGGCCCTCAGAAACTTGTCCTCTGATTGGGTTGTGACTTTGGGTCTGTAAGATCTCTGATTTCCTGTCAGAGCCTCTTCTAGTTTCCAATTGCCTTTGGATTGTGTAGGACACCATACTCACTGACACTTTGGGTTTTATTTGCCATTTCTCTTAATGAAAGGTCTACACTTCTAAGGGTGATAATGCTCTGTCTCATTTCATTTGTTAACTGACTTTTTCTTGCCATTATCAATGGAATACTGTCCAAGTAGTAGTAACACAGTGTGTTCCAGCTCTGCTTTAAGACAGACAGAAGGGTTTTTAAGTAATCAACAGAAGTTGGGACACCTGTGCAAATTGTTTGTTCAACTTGCAAGGTTTAATTTACTTCAATTGCTGCAGAACATCTCTAGGTTGTGACCCATTAGTTATGCCCTGATAATATTCTGATATTTCCTTTTTTCAGATTTAGCAAACCTAAACTTTAAACTTAAACCTCTGGCAGTTAACTGCTTACCTTATCACCATTGTAGGTCATTCATTGCATTTCATCCATCCATCCATCCATTATCCAACCTGCTATATCCTAACTACAGAGCCAATCCCAGCCAACACAGGGTGCAAGGCAGGTAACAAACCCTGGGCAAGGTGCCAGCCCACCGCAGGGCGTGCACACACACACACCAAGCACACACTAGGGACAATTTAGAATCGCCAATGCACCTAACCTGCATGTCTTTGAACTGTGGAAGGAAACCGCAACTCCCAGAGGAAACCCACGAAGACACGGGGAGAACATGCAAACTCCACGCAGGAAGGACCCAGGAAGCGAACCTGGGTCTCCTAACTGCGAGGCAGCAGCGCTACCACTGCGCCCCATTGCATTTCAACTGATTACATTTGATTACATTTGAGGAAAAACTGAGGTGTTCTAAACCTTTTGATCGGTAGTGTATATTAGGAAATTTTAATGATTTAGTCAATTTTTCCAACTTGGGAAATTTTTAGCAAGCACCAAATTTAGGAGGATCAAGTAAATGTCAAAGCCACTAAAAGAGTCATATAATCAATAAAAAGAATTGTTTTTCTTAAAAGTTCATTCTTTCACAGTGATTTAAAATCCCCCCTTGAAAACAAAGAAATGGTCAAATACAAGATAATGCCATGACACCACAATGATGACTCTGATGATTTCATGAGCCCGCAATGCCTGAGGCGTAAAAGTTCAAAATTTATTGATAACATATTAAAAATAATAAAAAGTAACAAGCAGCGAATGATAGTTAACTTTGACCAGGTGTTAACGGCCTTTAGGCTGTGTTTTGATTTCATTCCAGCACGATGAGGTCAACTGGCTGATGTACAGCGTGAAGCTGCTTGTGTCCATTAGTACCAGTGCTCTATGTTGGGGTACCCAAGTACCAATCGCCTTAAGGTGAGCTGCTCTCCTACTATTTTGGATAAAGATCATGCTTATTTACTTCAGGAAAAGAAGATGCATATTTAAAAGGAAAGTAAAAAAAAACTTCACATTCTTTAATTGCCACCTACTTTATATGTTCGTACTAATATTTTCTTAATGTTTATAGCATCATATGAAATCATGCAGTGAAGGAAAAAGAGAAATGTGAATGATGCTCATGGGTCCAAGATGTGTGTAGATGTCCAATGCCAAGTGCATCGACCAGAAAGGATGACAGGTGGGTGAAATGTGAGTTACATCCTAAATGGCACCTCATACTTTCAAACATGCGAATAATAATCTGTAAAATAAAAATGTGTTGCCAGTAGCAGCCTGAATGTTCAGACTGTACATCTAAAAGACCACCACTGTGTCTTAAAGAGCAAAACCATGCCAAGCTATTTCATAACAAACATTTTCTGTTGCAGGATTATCAAACAC
This sequence comes from Erpetoichthys calabaricus, assembly GCF_900747795.2. Classification (NCBI taxonomy): domain Eukaryota; kingdom Metazoa; phylum Chordata; class Cladistia; order Polypteriformes; family Polypteridae; genus Erpetoichthys; species Erpetoichthys calabaricus. Next base: position 63,962,339 of record NC_041397.2, on the reverse strand, counting down.
AGTATGTGCTGAGTCAGTCTTCCCAGTGTTGTAATAGGCTTATCAGTAGTTTTTTTTTGCCATGCTCATCCAATTTTGTTTAAAAGTAAATTGCTTTAAAACTCACTTTTCTACTAAGGGCAGCATTGCCTCACATTTTTCAGGCACTTGAAGGTACAGACTTTCAAACAACCGACCAAGAGCAGCAGAAATGTTGAGAAGGCAGCCCTGTGTTAAAGTCGCGACAGTAGTAATGTGGGATACGTAGAAATGGTTCCTCTGCTCTGTTGATCAGACAATTATATATTATAATAAGAGCACGGTTACTGATAGAACCTCCGCTATGGCCTTCAGTTGGATGATGCGTGTACAGGCAATTTAAAGAATAAGCATGTTTAAGGCTGCCTAGTATGTTTTCTTTCATTTTAAATATGTCTCTCAGTATGGCTTCCAATAGACTCTCTGTTACTGTATGTTCTAAAATGAATAAATATATTATACATTCTTTTATTTTTACATCATTCATTCAACACTAGTTTTCAATTTCAATATTCTCAGAAGCAAGACACATCATACTCACAAAGATTTACAAATGTGGAAGAGTCATTGAAAAATACAAACCAATGCAACGTTTTCCTGCACCTAGACCCTGTCAGGAATGGTGTGGGCCTCCGCTCCGGCCCTTCTGTTCACATTCCCCTTGTCCCAGGGTTCCCATCTGGGTCGGCTTGGCAAAGTTTCTTTCAGAACGTGCTATTTAGCCAACGAAAGCTGGTGTTCACCTGTCTACCACACTACTTGGTAACGTACTCCATCTGTCTGTAGTTCTCTGTGTATAGAAAACATCCAAACTTTGGGCAGTAATCACTGGGCAGAGGGGTTGGGGACAAAAAGTGGAGTCTACAACAGTGGCTTCAGTTGTGTTGCACCACCATGGGGAGGCAAGTAGTATATAGTTTAACAACCAACCAGAGAGTAAGTCCTACTTTCATCTAAGTTTGAAACACTAACCAGGAAGTTTAATGTCAAAAAAAACTATCATGCAGATGAAAACCAAAATACAATTTCAAGAATCACACACCAATGATGAAAGTTTTAGTTCTTCTTATTTGTAATCCCAGATGCTTTCAGGGTTGTGATGCTTGACACTTCTGGTTACCAGAACACAGCACCTTTGCAGCAATGGTAACAAAATAGTGACATCCATAACTGAAACAACACAACGTCCCATGAGACATGATAATACTACCGCACATAGAGCAAATGTATTAATGCCAAAATGAGTCTCCATATTAACAAACCCATAGACTACCAATAGCCATCACCTTGATTCTTCATACTGTACTGGCGCACCTCAACAACAAGAGAGGGTAGTATGCAGGGATGCTATTTGTAGACTATCATTTAACACAATAAACCCCTCTAAGCTCATCACCAGCCTCAGGGTCCTGTGTTCTGAGTACTCCATTGCGCAGCTGGGCTTTTAATTTCCTGTCAGGCAGACTCCAGGTGGTCCGAGTGGGTGGCCACACTTCATCATCCCTCACTCTCAACACAGGGGCTCCACAGGACTGTGTCCTGAGTCCACTGCTGCACTCCATCTCCACATATGAATGCATGGCTATACAAGTTATCTGATGACACAGCTGTGGTAGGCCTGATATCTAACAACAATGAGCAGGCTTACCTGAATGTCAGGACAGCAGTCTTCTTTTGAATGGCAGCAAGACAAAGGAGCTGATTGTGGACTTTGGGAGGAAACAGCTGAGGCACTGCCACCCCCTCAATATTAACAGCACTCAGGTAGAGAGGGTGGACAGTTTCAGATACCTCGGTGACCACATCATGGAGGATCTGACCTACTCCAGGTACATAAACATTTGGTTTAGAAGGCATGGCAACATCTGTACCACCTCAGATGCCTCAGGGACTTCAGGCTGCCCTCCTAGAGACTAAAGAACTTCTATACATCCACCATTGAAAATATACTAACAGGAAGTATCACCTCCTGGTTTGAGAGGCAGCATGCGGCAGGACCACAAGGGTGGTGGGGTCAGCTGAACACATCACAGGGTGTGCAGTTACTAACTTCCATGACATCTACACCAAGCAATGTCAGACCAGGGCAAGGGAAACTGACACCAGCCATCCCAACTACAACTTCTTTTGTGTGCTGCTGTCAGGTAAACACTACCACCGCCTAAAGTCCACTTGTTTCCACAGTCTGTCCACATCTTGAACAAGGAAAGTGTCTAAAAATACACAATGCCCTATTGTTAACTTTCTCACATTAAGTTATTTAATTCATCTATTTATTAATTAGTATTTGTTAATATTATTACTTATTATTAATATTGTAATAAGGCAAAGTGTACTGTAAAAAAGTTTGGAGATCCTCCCCATATATTGTGAAGTCATGAGTAATCTTTAAAGTCTGATACCAGTATTTAACTTCCTGTAAACAACAAAAAGACAAGAAAATTAGTTAATGGATGGTTTTTATAGAAAGGTGGCAGGGAGAAGGAAGTGAGGCTATTAGGACAGGATGAAAGTGAGGTCATCAGGATGGGACAGAAGTGTTTGGAGAGAATGGGTAATTCTTCTGTACATCTATAGGAAGACAAGAATACACATTACCCACCCTTTTTTCCCCATTTCTACTGAATTGGACCCTTTGGCTGACCCCTAAGCACACGTGTGTGACAATATTTAACACATATTGTGGTAAATAATCAAGCCTTCACACACAAAGAGGTTTGGGGCAGCCTTCCGTATACTTGGCTGCAAAATGTGAAAAAGGTTGTGAAAAGGTCCAAAACAGAACAGCACAGGCCAGTAAACATGGCAGATATATAGTTAGACGACAGGAAGAGGAAGGATCTTGGGACAGGAACCAGAAATTAGGTCATTGGGCTGCTAGTTCTTGGGAGGTGGAACCAGAAGTGACATCTTCATAGGAGCCAGGTGGAATTTCCAGCATTTGGTTTTTTAAAATTACCTTCTTTTGAGCCCTTTAGCTGCTTTCCATGCACACGTGTGTCACAGCATTTATAATTCTATTCATGATTGCTGAATCTATAAAGCTACATATTGTTATTGTCCCTTAATATTCGTTTCAGGGCACAGTCACTGGAATTAAGCAACTAAGCATTTCATTGCATATTGTTCTGCATATATAACTTGCATGTGACAAATAAAATTTGACTTGATATGACAAAACTAATGTTGGAGAAAAATGAAAAATGTGATCACAACCACCTCTGCATTTGCATTCTTACTTTTGCTATGAGCAGTTTCATTTTGTTTGTCTTTTGGTATTTTTGACCCTCACTCTGTTTTTGGATTTTTTTGTCCAGTTTTTTTTTTCCTGATTTTGCTACTTGTCAAACAAGCCTTAATATATATAAAAAGAACTCCTTAAGAAATGAAAAAGGACAACTGAAAGTTCAACACTCAGCATTTAGCACTGTTACTCAACAGTGACATCAAGTTGGCCCCACCTCCTGGGATTCCACCCATAAAGTACAAAGTAGTTAAGGGACAATACAAAATTAATAAATAATAAACAACACCAATGGAAAAAAAAATGATTCAAAATTAACAGAATACAAGCCAGGGAATGAAGCCTGGCTGTAATACTGTATAACACCCACCTCTGAAGGGCCAACTCCTCCACCTCACATAAAAAGGTAGAGGGCGGTCCTTCAGCAGTGATGTCAGAGTGACCCCGCCTCTTGAGGTTCCACCCACAAAACACAAGAAACATAAATATAATTAAACGCACAAAACATAAAGAATAAACAAGTAACAGAAATGACATAAAAACCTGAAAAATAATCATTCAAAAATAGCAAAAGCAACAATAAACAATTGGAAAATACATAAAAATCCTGGTAGTACAAGTTTATTAATGACACAAGAAGGAAATCTTTACCAGGTTTGAGTGATGAGTGCATCTGAATGAGCAAGCAAGTGCAGCTTTAGAGCACGACCTCCTTATTCTACACCATGTCTGTCTTTGGACAGGAATGATTGCATATTCTCATTAGAATTGTGCACATACTGTAATTAATGTGCTCAAGTATAAACTAAACCACTTAAGAACAGTATGTGAAAGCTGACTTTTTAGTATGAACTGTGTTTTTCTCCTAAAAAAGTTAACAGAACGTGAAACACCACTATAAGATAATTACTTCATTAGACATACTGTATATAAATAAAAGAAGTGTGTGTGTGTGTGCGTGTATGGAGCAGTCCACTCTGCTCATGCTCACTCGCAGCCACTAGATGGCGTATGCATGCACTTTTAAATTTTTTCGACACTTGCATGCACCTCACTATGAAAGACCAGTGTGAAGCAAACGCTGCCATGCAACAACGACGTCATGCTAATGACACAGATGAAGAGACATAACGTCAAAATGAAGCGACAGCAGCTCAGCAGCATGCAAGTGAAACACCTCAGCAATGGAGGGCAAGGCTTGAAGTTTTCACTAAAAACACTGTCTATCCGGAGGTATTTTCTGATGACAAAGATTAATAGGACTCGGCGATACAGCTAAGATATGGTATCACCAGTGCCTTCTTATGAAAGCCGGTGGGGCAGCAAGCACAGGTGGGTCTACGTCCTCTGCACTGGGTAATTCTTAAGAGTTAGCAGACACCTCTCCATATTCACAAATATAGTAAAACTGCTAGGGTGCCTTTGGGCTGTTTTTTGTCCCGAAGAACATACGCAGCTAGCAATTAAGTTTGTAAAATGATGCGATTTACAATCTAGTATTTACACCACTCTTCCAGTGATAAGCTATATACAATCATATGAAAAAGTTTGGGAACCCCTCTTAATTCTTTGGATTTTTGTTTATCATTGGCTGAGCTTTCAAAGTAGCAACTTCCTTTTAATATATGACATGCCTTATGGAAACAGTAGTATTTCAGCAGTGACATTAAGTTTACTGGATTAACAGAAAATATGCAATATGCATCATAACAAAATTAGACAGGTGCATAAATCTGGGCACCCCAACAGAGATATTACATCAATACTTAGTTGAGCCTCCTTTTGTAAATATAACAGCCTCTAGACGCCTCCTATAGCCTTTGATGAGTGTCTGGATTCTGGATGGAGGTATTTTTGACCATTCTTCCATATAAAATCTCTCCAGTTCATTTCAATTTGATGGCTGCCGAGCATGGACAGCCTGCTTCAAATCATCCCATAGATTTTTGATGATATTCAAGTCAGAGGACTGTGATGGCCATTCCAGAACATTGTACTTCTCCCTCTGCATGAATGCCTTTGTAGATTTCAAACTGTGTTTTGGGTCATTGTCTTGTTGGAATATCCAACCCCTGCGTAACTTCAACTTTGTGACTGATGCTTAAACATCATCCTGAAGAATTTATTGACATTGGGTTGAATTCATCCGACCCTCGACTTTAACAAGGGCCCCAGTCCCTGAACTAGCCACACAGCCCCACAGCATGATGGAACCTCCACCAAATTTGACATTAGGTAGCAGGTGTTTTTCTTGGAATGCGGTGTTCTTCTTCTGCCATGCAAAGCGCTTTTTGTTATGACCAAATAACTCAATTTTTGTCTCATCAGTCCAAAGATTACGAAACACAGAATGAGATGTTACTATCCTTGTGCAAGCACGTACAATAGATTCAGTTACGCTTGTCAGTGAATGGTGAATGGTAGACTTGGAGAAGTTTGTAGAATATTGGGACGCATCATCAGTAGTGTTCCTCTGGCTCATGGGGTGTTTCGGCCTTTTACACTATACACCCTCACCAGAGGCGGCCAGCTATAGGATGATCAGCCCTAAGCTTGCGACCCATGCCCAATTAGTCGTGAGAGTCGCTTTGGTGTCAAATGACTGACATCTCATGAACCTATGTATGGCAGCCTAAGCTTGTTACTTGGGGGCCCAGCAGGGGGCATTCCTCTTCATCCAAAGCCACTGGCTACTTCTCTCCGCTGCCTCTGATACAGCTTTGATGGCTGTGTGCTGGCTCTGGCCCCTAATTCCCAGGTCTCTCAGCAGTTTGATGGTAGATGTTGCCACAAACCCTCTGCATCCAACTTTCACTGGGCGAACTTCCATGGTCCAGCCGCGATGTTGTGCTTCAGCAGCTAACTCAGCATAGCGTAGATATTTCCGCTCGTATGCCTCATCCACGGAATCCTCCCAGGGTACGGTGAGCTCGATAATGTAACCAGAGCACCATGTCAGGTCTCAAGGTAGTAGTAGCAATCTCCGGAGGAAACACCAACTGCTGGCCAATATCTACCAGCAGTTTCCAGTCACGTGCTAAGCACAGCTGGCCTCTCTTCGATGGTGTGGAGTTGCTCCTGGTAACTGTAGCACCTTCTTGGACAAAGGCAGTCGCCCATGGGTGATTAGATATTGGTGGTGAAAGGGCATTGATGAGAGATCGTTTTTCCTCCATTGTGGACGCAAGGCTCTTTAGGACCTGGTTGTGGCGCCAAGTGTATCGCCCTTGGGTGAGGCTGGTCTTACACCCTGTGAGTATATGCCGGAGGGAGGCTGGCCTGGAGCAAAGGGCACACCCTGGATCTTCACCAATCCACTGATAGAGATTGGTTGGTGTTGGCAGGACGTCATAAGTGGCTCTGATGGTAAAGCTCAGACTCCTCGCCTCCATGGCCCACACATCGTTCCAGCTAAGCTTCCTCCTATTGACACTGTCCCACCATGTCCACTGCCCGTTTGCCAAGGGAGACTGCCTTGGCCCACCTTACAGCCTCCTCCTGACGATATACTTCCTCCACCACCATCCTCCTTCGTGCTTGAGCAGTGGATTTATTCCAGGCTGGGTGGCTATTTGTAAGGCCAAGGCCTCCTCTTCCATGCTGAACATTCCCCACGATGTCAGCATATCTGAGAGCTGATATTGCCTCCTTCACCGCTGTTGCTGGTCTCCATTTTCACCCAGTAGCCAAGGTTGGTGCATTGCTCCTCCTGAGAATCATTCAATGTCATCTGCTTTTGTGTTTTAGTGCAGTTGTACTCCTCTGTGAGGCTGGTGAGGGGCAGCTTGAGGACATCGTCTCCGTAAAGGCCTATGGTGGTGAGGCTCCGTGGAACTCTGAGCAACTTTTTAATGTAGGCTGTGACTCCTCTTTCCAGCTTCTCTACTATTGAGATGGGGACCTCAAAAAGTGAAAGGGGCCACAATGCCCGGGGTAGGAGACCAAACTGGAAGCACCAGGTCTTTAATTTCCCAGGTAGCTTGGTGTTGTCAATGGACCGTAGGACAGCATTAATGTCCTTCCACAGTTGTTTCATCTGGTCTGTGTCTTTCAGGCTTGCATCGTAGCACCTTCCGAGGCTCTTTACAGGCTGTTCCAATTCTGTGGGGATTGGCTCATCTCCGATGAAGAACCTCTGGTCAGCAAGCGCTCCCTTCACCACTGAGATGCTGCGCGACTTAGATGGCTTTACCTTCATTCGGGCCCAACTGATAATCTCCTCCAGTTTTCTGAGTAATCTCCTGGCACATGGGACGGTGGTAGTTAGGGTGGTAATGTCATCCATGTAGGCTCTGAGGGGAGGGAGGCGCAGACAAGAGCTAACTCGTTGCCCCCCCATGGCCCATTTTGAGGCTCGAATGATGATCTCCATTGCTATGGTAAACACCAAGGGAGAGACTGTGCATCCAGCCATGATGCCTACCTCCAAGCACTGCCATGAAGTTGTAAATTCCGGAATTAAAAAGCAGAACTGCAAGTCCTGAAAGTAGGCTTTAACCAAAGTTGTGATGGTGTCTGGGATGTTGAAGAAGCTGAACGCAGACCAAAGGAGCTTATGGGGCACAAAGCCAAAGGCATTAGCGAGGTCCAAAAAGATTACACGTAGGTCCCTTTTCTCCAGCTTTGCCATTTGGATCTGGTGCCAGATCATGCTAGCATGTTCTAGACACCCAGAGAAGCCCGATATCCCGCCTTTTGTACAGATGTGTCAATGTATTCATTTCTGCGCAGATACTCGGCCATCCTCCGTGCAATGACACTGAAGAAGACTTTACCCTCCAACACTAAGCAGGGAGATTGGACGGAACTGGCTGATGTTCATTGCGTTCTTTTCCTTTGGGATCAAGACTCCACCTGCCCTACGCCACACTTTGGGTATGGTTCTCTTCTGCCATACTGTTCTCATGAGCCTCCAAAGAAACCTACAAACATCTGGTGCATTCTTGTACACTTTGTACGGGACTCCATTTGGCCCAGGGGCTGATGCTGTTCTCGCCCAATGGACTGTCTTCTGTACCTCTTTCCATGTTGGAGGGCCAATCTCAAATTGATGTACTGGGGGGTCAATTGGTGGAATGTCTGAGGGGATGGCAAGGTGTTCATAGCGCCTTGGATCAGAGTGTGTTGTTCTCAGGTGCTCCTCCAGGTCGTTCTTTGTTGTTTTTAGAACTCCACTTTTTTCCTTGGTGAAGAGAGTCTTTAGGAATTTGAAGGGATCTTTGTAGAACTGACTTCTTGTTTGTTCTTCCTTCCTTCTTCATTTCCGTAGATTCTCTGCTTTACAGAGGGATGCCAGACAGATTTTAATGTCAGCTTGGAGAGTGCTTATGCCCTCCTTTTCCACTCCAGAGACCTTCTTCCAAAGTTCCTTAAGTCGTCTCCTTTCTTGAACGAGACACCTACGGTAATTTCCTGTTGCCTCCTGGAAACTGGTGGGGTTGGGGCCTGCTTAGCACCTTTTGGTTCTTGTATTCCGAAGCGTTCTGCCCCATACTTGTAAATAATGTCTCCCATTCTCTCCAACTTCTTATCCACTGTGCCTCGAAGTTGCTCGAGGATCAAAGTCAGGCCAGAATTCACTGTCTGCCACAGCTTTTTCTCCCCAGCACCTGGCCACTTCACACGCAGCCTGTGCCCTGGAAGTTTTCGCTCAACTGCAGGTCTGGGAGTTTGGGTGGAATCCACCGCTGATGTTTGTTCCACCATTAATTCTGTGCTCGAGTTTACATCCTCCATGACAGCGGTGTTGATGCACTGCAAGCTATGGTTTGTGTCCAGCTGCTGCGCTTCACTCGACTGATTTGACCCTTTTCGCAGAAAGTGATCAATGCGAGGCCCCTGTCTCTCTTCCCTCAAACACTTTTTCTTTCCCTAGTGAATTCTCAACCCTCGGTGAGATGTTATTTTCCTCCATCCACAGGTACATATTTGCAGTTTGTGGTCTGATGTTGTGTACTGTAGTGTTCCCATGTTCCAAAATGATCTGGCTTGTCTAAATGAGCATTTGTATACAACAAGCAACTCTGTTTGTGGCGTGACTGCAGAAAGGGCTTCTTTCTCATCACCCTGCCTTGCAGATGTTCTTTGTGCAAATTGCGCTGAATTCTAGAATGATATACAGATACACCATCTGCAGCAAGATGTTCATGCAGGTCTTTGGAGGTGATCTGTGGGTTGTCTGTAACCATTTTCACAATCCTGTGCATATGCCGCTCCTGTATTTTTCTTGGCCTGCCAGACCTGGGTTTAACAGCAACTGTGCCTGTGGCCTTCCATTTCCTGATTGCAAACTGACAGTGAAAACCTCTGAGATAGCTTTTTGTAGCCTTCCCCTAAACCATGATACTGAACAATCTTTGTTTTCAGATCTTTTGAGAGTTGCTTTGAGGATCCCATGCTGTCACTCTTCAGAGGAGAGTCAGGGAAGCACAACTTGCAATTGACCACCTTAAATACCTTTTCTCATGATTGGACACACCTGCCCATGAGGTTCAAGGCTTAATGAGCTAATCCAACCAATTTGGTGTTGTAAGTAATCAGTATTGAGCAGTTGCAAAATTACAAGGGGACCCACATTTTTGCACAGCCAGTTTTTCAGATTTGATTTAATTTCATACAACTAAATACTGCTTCACTAAAAATCTTTGTTCGGAAAACACCCCAGTACTCAGATGTTCCTAGGCAATGAAAGACATACCACTGTTATCTTTTTTGTTGAAAGTAGAGTAAATTATTATGCAGGCTGAGAGGGGTTCACAAACTTTTTCATATGACTGTAGTACAAGATGTAAAGCAAAAATGGCAGTGGAAAGGGATTATTTTGATTTTTGTTATTTTGAATAACTACAAAAAAGAAAAACTTATATAATGCCTGAGAAATGTGCAATATAAACCCTTTTTGAGAGCTCACTTTTTCCCTTACAGGTACATTTCAGAATTTCAAATTATAAGAATCGATAATCTGACTGTAAAATTAAATTGAGGAAAAAAAATGTGTAGCAGATGATCATTTTTGACAAAACATCCAAATTCAGCTTCACTACATGCAGTATCACTTTATAATCTTTGTATTTAAAAAAGGCATAAAATAAATGAGAATAACTTCAAAGCATTTCAAATGTTCTCTCAATAAACCTCCTTTCAAACCAAAATGTTAGCCGTCTAAATCCAAGCATGTTCAATGGCACTTTTTCACTCTGCCAATCGGGGCCTGCAAATTTGTTAGCAATATGACAGCAAGCACCCTTTCACAGCAGTCATGCAGAATGCTAATGCCGAGCCGACGTTACTGCATCTTGGAACAAATGTGACAAGTTTTGTTTATCTAGTAAAACCAAACTAAACAGAGTGACTGCTATTACATTACTTCATTAGTTCTTTTTTGCAGTGACCATATTGCTGTTGAGACAAAAATAAAGCTTATTTTAAAAAGTCAGCTGTGTCTGCTCAGCATTGATATTGACTATTTAATGACATTTTTGATGTTTATTAGCGTGTTACGAGTGTACGAGCAAGATTATTTCAAGCTCCCTTTTTCATTTCTCTCCAGCTACAAATATGTTGGCACAGTTGCCAGGTTCAAAGTTGGAACATTGCCGGAAGCAAAAATGTTGCACTGTTTTTTTTTCACCTCTCATTCCAAAAATAATTCTAGCTCTGAATGCCATGTTCAATGTGTTTTATACAAAAGAACTGGCACATGAATGTCCACAGAATGCTAGTTAGCTCTTCATGTGATTTTAAAGCATGGCCTGAGGTAACAGAGTCCTGCCACTGCCAAGGCCCGTCACTCTGTCTGTCCACCTGCCTTCTCACGCTGTGCTGCGGGTTGGGTACTGGAACTTCTGAATAATGAACCATAGGTTGTTATTAAAAAAAATGTTTTACTGCCAAGGTACCTCAACATTAACATAAAAAAAAATGATCACGTTAGCTTACCTAACGTGCACAAACAAACATTTACACAGCAGTCACCATCGTTCATCTTCTGCTGTACAGTAACTTCTGGGCATTGCAGTTCTCAGTAGAGGTTCATATGCATGGGTACGGTTTTTTACAGCACATTAAGAATTTCATTATACATAAACTCATTCTCTCAGTGGCTATTTAAAAATCAAAACAGGTTATGAGAGTTAAAAATTAAGTACATGTGTTCCTTAATTTCTGTAACCTATCCATCTTCTTTATTTCTTTCTTATACTATTTTTCTGACTGGTTTATTATAATTTTGCATGTAGCCATGGACCATAGCAGTCATGACAACTGCTAACTCAAAGGACCTTAGTCACTGCCAACACTAAAAAGTTGCCATTCTGTCTTCTTCTTCTTCTTTCGGCTGCTCCCGTTAGGGGTCACCACAGCGGATCATCTTTTTCCATGTCTTCCTGTCCTCTACATCTTGCTCTGTCACACCCATCACCTGCATGTCCTCTCTCACCACATCCATAAACCTCTTAGGCCTTCCTCTTTTCCTCTTGCCTGGCAGCTCTATCCTTAGCATCCTTCTCCCAGTATACTCAGCATCTCTCCTCTGCCACCACAAGCAGGTCCTCCAACTTGCAGGGAAAACTCAGGGATTGGTGGCAGGATTGCCACTATTCCATTCCATTTGGACTAATGTGGTGCTGAGATGTCACCCGTTGCATGGCTGCTCTCCTGTCCTAATTTGGGATCTCCAGGTGTTTCATCATGTGGTGGGTACAACAATGTGCTGTCACAAAAGCAGACACAAGAGTCATAAAAAGGTTTGGAGCAGCCACCCATATAATATTTCCTGGCTGCAAATGTTAAATTGCTAGCACTGATGTGCTCAGAACAGAGTCCAAAATGTTAAATTGCTAGCACTGATGTGCTCAGAACAGAGTCCAAAATGTTAAATTGCTAGCACTGATGTGCTCAGAACAGAGTCCAAAACAGAACTATGTTAATCAAATATGGCGGCTTTAAAGGCCAGAAAAGGAAGAGAAGTCATTGAGGGTGGAAGCGGAAGGGTCCTCTTCCATCCATATTACTAACCGAGAATGCTAAACCGGATGGACGCAGGGACATCCGGCCATGGGCCGTAGCCACAAAAAGACGTACTATGCAGGCGCCCCAAGAAATGAGGGGCCGCGAGAGGCGGATGAGGGGCCGCGAGAGGCGGACAAGACCACAGAAAAAAGGAGTCAAAGAAATGAGGCGCCAAGAGCACAGAAAAAAGGAAAAGGCACAGAAAAAAGTAGTCAAAAGCAGGCGCCGCACGAAACCCATTGCACACGAAACTAGCACACAAAAAAAAAGAAGACGCTCGCGAACAACAGCAAGGCACCCCCCACCCTACCGGACGGGACACACACCAAGAGGGGGATTTAACAAGCCCCTGGAACACAAAAAAAAAAGAACACAAAACCACCCCACACACCCTACAAGCAACGGACGGGACACACACAAAGAGGGGGATTCAACAAGCCCCTGGAACACAAAAAGAAAGAAGACGCTCGCGCAACAAAAATCCTCACCCCCCCCCCCCCCCCCCACATCAATAAGAAGTGACACCCAAAGCCACATATCTAAAGGAAACGTCCATATTAAACATACGTCATCTCAACACCTTCACACTAGGCAGCATAGGTGGATCTCCTTACAATAAAGCACTATTAACCGTTCAACTGCAGAAAAGGCTCCATATTAACAGTGAGTGCGATCCTCCTTATTACTTATCCATATTTCGCACGCTGAGGAACAAACAAGACATGAATACACGGTCACGGGTACAAAACGATTCGGATCGGATAACGGGACCCAAACACACGAACACGAATGAAACAAGAAAATACACGGCGGCGCTTACAACGCGCTTCGGAAACTCCGGGAGAAAAAATGTCTCGGATCAAAAAACGCAAAGCTCAAGTGACCCCGTTACAGAGACGTGCCCAAATGGACAGACACAATGAACGTAGACGCATACAGCGCGCGTCTCAAAGTGCTACATCGAAACAAGCACGAGTTCAAAAGAAAGAGCTCGCGTCTCAGACATACAAAAAAGGGAGCGAAGAGACAGAATAAATGAACGCAGAAGTGTACAACGCGCATATGACCTGCCACAAAACAAGCAAGCAAGACTCCAAAAGCAGAGAACTCAACTGACCGACATACAAAAACGGACAAGGCTCGATACAAACAATGCACGACGTAGAGTGAAACGGACTTTTCGCAAAGCGGAGGCGAATCAATTAAAAGTCAAAAATAGCGCGACACAAATAATGGACATGCAACAACGCGGCACTCAAACGCCACAAGCAAAACATGCCCGTCGCGGACATCAACACCAAACACCTGCTAAACGATTACGCCAGTTGGCTGACAACGCCTTCAATAATGAGTCCACTATTGAGGAAAATTCATTGGGATTAATGAATGTCATTTGCAATCATTGTCATTCACTCAACTTCCCAGAAGAAACAACTGGCAATACAAATAATGAATTTACACGTTGTTGTCAAAAGGGGCAGATTAGACTGCCTCCTTTACATTCATATCCTGAATATCTACAGAAGCTTCTAACTAACTATGTGCCTGAAAGTAAAAACTTTATAAACTGCATTAGATCCTACAATAGTTCATTTGCTTTTACATCTACCGGAGTACATATCAGGCCACCAAAAGGCAATGGCCCATACTGCTTTCGCATATGTGATTAACACAACGCACTATATTATGTCGAAAAAATATTAATGTTAATCACATTAATAACCAGGTTATTTCATTACTTCCTGGAGAGACACGGCTCTTTCTAAGCTCTGACAAAGTTGACTCTTATGACGACAATGAACATCTGAATTTCCCCTTAGAATATTTGAACACTATTAACCCGGACGGATGACCACAACACAACCTTACCCTTAAAAACGGAACAATAATCATGCTATTAAGAAACCTTAACACTAAACAGGGTTTATGCAATGGCACACGTTTAGTCGTCAACACCATGACACACAATGTTATTCAAGCAACAGTTCTTACAGAATCACATGCTAACAATACTGTTCTCATTCCTAGAATTGACCTTACGAGTTCTGACCTAGAATTACCTTTTACATTGAAACGCCGACAGTTCCCCATTAAACCTGCATTTGCCATGACCATCAACAAATCACAAGGACAAACCATGGACAAGGTTGGCATCTACCTCTCTGAACCCGTTTTTGGACATGGACAACTTTATGTTGCCTTCTCACGTGTTCAACGTCCCAACTGTCCAACCTGTGCTGATTTTGTCTCCCAACTGTCCAACCTGTGCTGACCCTCTAATGTACTCATTTCTAATTCTATCTATTCTCATCACAATCAATGCAAATCTTTAACTCTGCCACATCCAGCTCTGCCTCCTTTCTTTTCATTAGTCTCTAAACCGTATAACATAGTTGGTCTCACTACTGTCCTGTAGACTTTCCCTTTCACTCTTGCAGATAACCGTCTGTCACAAATCGTTCATGACACTCTTCTCCACCCACTCCAACCTGTCCGCAATCTCTTCTTCACCTCTCTTCCACACTCCCCATTATTCTGCTGAATCATATTTAAAAAGATTTCTCAATTTCTTGTGTAAGGAGAGTATTTGTCAAGGACAGTTTTGTTATAAAACTTTCCGAATTCTTGTAGAGAAGGTGCGAATATTAGAAATGATGAATCTCCTGCAAAAAAGTACATTGCATTGTGCAAACAAAGTACCTTAATTAAATCATGTAATGTCATTAAAAAAGGAGTTTTCTTGTAGGAAAAATGAAGATACAGTATATAACCATGAGTTAAGTGGTCTCTGCAGCATCTGAAGACACCAAGCACTACGACAATGGAAGTAAAGTGCATTCAGTTGGAAGTGCCTCCAAGTAAGAATTCGGTTAAGAAACACAAAGAAGATGAGAAGAAGTAGGATTGGGTGAGTGAGTAGCGTAGCGTCCTGCAAATGCAAGGGGAAAGACCTAAACGTATCGCTGAATACAGGAGCTGTCTGGTGCTGGGAATAGCTAAATAAGAGAACAAAACTATAGAGAAGGCCACCATTGATAATGAAGAGGGTTTGTGGAGTTAGCTACAATGAAAGTGGATGTTTGCATGCATAATTGAATTGAAATTTCCTGTTATAGATAGTGTGGCAGACGACCGGGGACCTTGCCCCACCGGGACACCTGCAGAAGGAAAGGACCGGGAGAGGGGCAATATCTTCCCCCGAGTGTAAGAGGGCAGCCCCCTGGCCACCACCAGGAGGCAGCTGGACAATCCTGGAGCCTTGGACTACAGCACTCCTGCCACACTAGGAAGTGTGCCGGAAGAAGAACTGAATGCACCTGGAGTGCTTCCAGGTGCCCATGCAGTACTTCCACCACAACAGGAAGTGCTGCAGGAAGTTCATCAGGGTGCACCTGGAGCACATCTGGGTGTGACATAAAAGGGGCCGCCTCACTCCATTCGGGAGCCGGAGTCGGGAGGTGGAGGACATAGCTTGTGAGGAGAGGAGTGGAGGCGGCTGAAAAGAAAGAAAAGAGAGAAGAAGTAAAGGGACTGAGCTTTATTGAAAGTAATGTGTACACTGTGTGCTGTGCAGGAGAAGAGAGTTAAAAAACGTGTGCTTTGGACATTGTGTGTCTCAGTGTCTATCTGTAACCAGGCTGATCTTCATAATAAATCATCTGATGAAATGGGATAAAGAGTAGTAATGTCAGCTATCAAAGAGAGAGTAATAATAATAACAATAATAATGAACAGAACCGATCATGAAAACAGAAACGAGCTGTCCGTAATCATACAGTCAGTCTGTGTCAGAGAAACACAAAACTTAAAATGGCGACCAAACTTGAAGAAAGCATCTACATGGAAATATTCAAAACACTGGGTTGAATTTTGTTTTCAGATGGTTGTATCTGTTAAGTTATTCTGATTGTAAAGTTATTATTATTGTAATATTCTGGTCTGGTTTTTGAAAATAAAATTAAATAAAAAAAAGAAAGAAAATATTCAAAATGATGAGGACAGTCTCCAGAGTTGATCCAGACAGGATATGAGCATGAGAAGTAAAATCCCAATGCATTTCGGGACTAAAAACTCCCTTTCTTCAGGAGGGGCTAAAGCTTAAAGACATAATGAATTACAGGAAGGCAATGTCAAACATCTACAGAGTGACAAAAATTATATGAAAAGCTTGGTTTGTATTTAAATTATTACATTAGAACATTATATAAATTCAGAGAAAGATATACACTTATGATTCTACCTAAATGTATTAAGCAGAACCACATCTGAGGGAATACCAGTGGTATACTAGTAAAATAATGATAAAATGTTATAAATTTCGTACAAAAGCTATATGCATCAAATTACAATATAGTAAATAACCCCAATGTGTAACATTAGGAGAAAAAAAGTAGTAGGAGAAAGTAAATGAAGGTGTATATTCTGTCACGCACATGTGATTGAGAGACAACTTAAGGGCTCATCTAGTTGTAATTCCACCCCAAGCAGAGGGTTGGCAATGTTTTGATTTGATGCATGTACTTGAACACATCATCAGTGACAGAGCCTGGCATTATTGGGTGTTTCAGGTCTTTCAAACTATCTTACACCCTCTTCCAGGTGACCCAACTAAGGCTGATCAGAGGTCCAAGTGGCTTAACTCAGCCCCACGGTTCTCCTCTCTTCAGCCAGAGCCACTATGAGGTTTTCTCTGCAGCCTCCAAGTTATTCCTGATGGCTCTTGTTGTACTTGACATAATGATGCCAAGGGTTCCTAAGCCTTCCACAAGGATTGCCTTGCAAACCACATGCACCCCCTCCTGTACAGACAAGCACCTTCTTCTCCATTGTCACCACTGAGAGCCCTCAAACAGCTTCTGCTATTTTGCTTTCTTCCTCTTTCAGGCCTCCTCCATCGTCGCCTCCCATGGAACTGTAAGCTCAACCAGGATGAACTGTTTTGTAGACTGAACTGATAAGGATGCCTAATGTTTCCTGGTGTCATCTTAAGGGGAGGCCCTGCCATCTTCAAATCAGTCGACACTTTGACTACCGTCTGACAAGACCTTCGGTACTTTTGCCTTTTTCTATTTACTTCTGGCCCTCAAATTTAACTATCTAACTATAAATCTAACTATCCTGTCTTTCTGTTACAAGTGCAAAGGAAGAACATAAGCACCCTTCAAAGAGTGAATACAAACTAGTAATTAACACTCCTGAAACTTACAATATATAACAAACAAGACACATCATACAACGTATTAAGCTCATTAAGTCCATTTTGGGGAAACTGTTTTACATTGAAAAATCCAATTAGCTTCTCTTTTAAGAAGAACCATTTCAAAATTGCCACTCCTGAACTATTTCCAAAACAGAAAAGTTAAGATAAAATGTTTTTTTATCAATAAAATACATAAAAACCGGATGTTTCATTGAGTGAGACCTAAAGCTGCTTGTATCTTCAGTAATCCCAGTTCTTTTTCTTTTTTCTTTTTTCCAATATAAATTACAAGAAATGGACAAATGAGTGCAAATATTACACCCTTTTACACCATTTTATACATTGGCACAACAACTACATCCCAGGTAAGGACATGGAATTCATTTTATATTTGTGAAGTAAATATCAGCTGTAATGTACTTAATGGGAAGTCACCCACAATCAGGTTTGACATTTAAATATTTTATGTTACGATTGCATGTGAAAGTAAACTAAGTGATATATTTGACTAAAATGTCAAATGTGCCAATGTCTTTTTAATGGTCCTGACAGTTTGATTACAATAAATAGAATACATAAGGCTGCAGACAAGTTTATTTGTTGGAACCTTTTGACTCGACACAAGTAGATTATCCCAGTCTGCATATACAGTGCATCACTTTTTCCACCTTTTGTTATGTTACAGCCTTATTCCAAAATGGATTAAATTCATTTTTTTCCTCAGAATTCTACACACAACACCCCATAATGACAACATGAAAAAAGTTTACCTGAGGTTTTTGCAAATTTATTAAAAATAAAAAAATTGAGAAAGCACATGTACATAAGCCTTTGCCGTGAAGCTCGAAATTGAGCTCAGGTGCATCCTGTTTCCCCTGATCATCCTTGAGATGTTTCTGCAGCTTAATTGGAGTCCACCTGTGGTAAATTCAGTTGATTGGACATGATTTGGAAAGGCACACACCTGTCTATATAAGGTCCCACAGTTGACAGTTCATGTCAGAGCACAAACCAAGCATGAAGTCAAAGGAATTGCCTGTAGACCTCCAAGACAGGATTGTCTCGAGGCACATATCTGGGGAAGGTTACAGAAAAATTTCTGCTGCTTTGAAGGTCCCAATGAGCACAGTGGCCTCCATCATCTGTAAGTGGAAGAAGTTCGAAACCACCAGGACTCTTCCTAGAGCTGGCCGGCCATCTAAACTGAGTGATCGGGGGAGAAGGGCCTTAGTCAGGGAGGTGACCAAGAACCCGATGGTCACTCTGTCAGAGCTCCAGAGGTCCTCTGTGGAGAGAGTAGAACCTTCCAGAAGGACAACCATCTCTGCAGCAATCCACCAATCAGGCCTGTATAGTAGAGTGGCCAGACGGAAGCCACTCCTTAGTAAAAGGCACATGGCAGCCCACCTGGAGTTTGCCAAAAGGCACCTGAAGGACTCTCAGACCATGCGAAAGAAAATTCTCTGGTCTGATGAGACAAAGATTGAACTCTTTGGTGTGAATGCCAGGCGTTATGTTTGGAGGAAACCTGGCACCATCCCTACAGTGAAGCATGGTGGTGGCAGCATCATGCTGTGGGGATGTTTTTCAGCAGCAGGAACTGGGAGACTAGTCAGGATAAAGGGAAAGATGACTGCAGCAATGTACAGAGACATCCTGGATGAAAACCTGCTCCAGAGCGCTCTTAACCTCAGACTGGGGCGACGGTTCATCTTTCAGCAGGACAACGACCCTAAGCACACAGCCAAGATATCAAAGGAGTGGCTTCAGGACAACTCTGTGAATGTCCTTGAGTGGCCCAGACTTGAATCCGATTGAACATCTCTGGAGAGATCTTAAAATGGCTGTGCACCGACGCTTCCCATCCAACCTGATGGAGCTTGAGAGGTGCTGCAAAGAGGAATGGGCGAAACTGGCCAAGAATAGGTGTGCCAAGCTTGTGGCATCATATTCAACAAGACTTGAGGCTGTAATTGCTGCCAAAGGTGCATCGACAAAGTATTGAGCAAAGGCTGTGAATACTTATGTACACGGGATTTCTCCGTTTTTTTATTTTTAATAAATTTGCAAAAACCTCAAGTAAACTTTTTTCACATTGTCATTATGGGGTGTTGTGTGCCGAATTCTGAGGAAAAAAAATGAATTTAATCCATTTTGGAATAAGGCTGTAACATAACAAAAGGTGGAAAAAGTGATGCGCTGTGAATACTTTCGGGATGCCTTTTGTATGCATTGTTGATTGATTTTCTGTTGTACCCATGAAAAATTAACCGTTCAGTTAACATATTAGCTTGATTAAAGTATTCTCGTCTATCAAAGCAGATTGCCCTAATACAAAAAAAAATGTAAATCAGGAAGATTATTAATTAAAGACCTTGGGTGACTGGTAGTCTTTCAAAAAGTATTGTGATCTGTAGGTTTTTGTAGGTGCAGTAATGTGAATGAAAAATATGGCAGCAACACAGGGCTCTGTATGTCCAGTGTGCCAAGGAAGCTTGCAGTGCTTGTCACCACAGATGAGGAAAACTCTACTGGGTAAAGTGAACAGCAGATCTGAAAACCGGAGGAAGGTACAGCACTTTAAGATGCATCTGGAAAACAATACTCTGAACAATAAGAGTTAAAACTGAGGATTTATTTCCCATGTTGTCAGCCTGTTTATGTCTTTATTCTGTGAAGAAACAGAAAAAGAGCTGGGGTTTCAGCAAAGACCATCTTTAATGTCCAGAGTAGAAAAAAAAGGAAAAATAGATGTAACATCTTGAAAAAAAAGGGTTTGTAGTGCAATCTGCTGTCGACAAAGAGCTCAAGATCACAGACTAGGTGTCCTCTCTTGAAGCTGGTCCATGAATGAATGGTGACTTCCAGCGTGGCTTGGCTTTAAATAGGAGGCTGAGGTGGAAGAAGTAAAGTTAACCAGAGTGAGAGCATAAATGATGTCAGTTGTCATCCGGGGAGTTCTCCTCCACTCTGGGTTTCTTGGCTGTGTCACGGAAAACATCTTTCCTTATTTTTCCTCACGCCAATACCTGTCAGACATTTCCAAAGCTCATGTGTGTGACAATATTTGAAACAACAATGTCAGTGTTGGGATTTCTGCTGCTCAACAATCCAATAATACTGAATCAGTTGATCAGTAGCTACAATGACAGAGAAACGATCAGTCATACAACACGCATTCTTTAGGCGTGAGCATACACTCCTGCACCATTCCAAATACAAACATTTTTCGAAGCCTAAACATTATGCAGGGAGATGTGTCATTAAGAGTGACATTGTTCTAAAACGCTGTAGCATTTGCAGTTCATTGCAAGGATGACACTAACAGGAGTATCAAAAATAGCCATTTATTTTCAGCAGAGATTCCTGACAGGACTTATACAACAAGCCAGGACCCGCCAGCATATCACATTTGCTGCTGAAACAGTAGAGAGGGCACAGGAAGGGGACACATGACATTGGGGAGCTGGGGGGTACCACCGTCACAACAGGAAAAAATATCATTACACCTATGTACTTCAAAAATATTCGATTTTTTTCCATGAGAGGCACTTTTTTAAAATGGAGGTGTGACCCAAAGTCCAACTGAGGGAACTGAAGGCCATTGATTTAGGAAGACTATTTTTAATGTGTTAAGTATGTTGTGTTCCCTATGGAGGAAGAAGAGAGCACATATCATTAAACTAATGAAAGGAAAACTTAATAAATGTGAGCTAAAGAAAGAGCCTTTGGAGCAAAACAATTATTTACTACAACACCCAAGTTCTGTTAAAAAGACTGCAGCAAGTTATCAAAAAATCAATGAATGTGTGCAGACAATGGCAGTAGGCAATATGATTGGACTAAATTGTAAGATTTAAGATGGGTCTCAGTTTCCAAATAAAACTGAGATGTCTGTGGGCAGACTTATGTGGACCTCTGTTTAAGGAGCAGCATTCAGTAATCATTAGAAAGCTTGTAACCAATTTCTTCAAAAGCCAGTAGGCTGTGGATGAACGTAACTTCGAAATTCACCTCAATTGTCCAGTACATAATACAATGAAATAGGGAGAGATTTAACAATAACATAACTTTTAGAAGCTTTAAAAGGGCTTAATACCAGTAAAATTTCAAACATTGGTGGAATTCCTTTTGGGTTTTTTAATGTGTATTTATTTTTGTCACTTCGCTTGCCCACCCCCAGGTTTGGTTTACCAGATATACAATTTAAAGAGATTGTTATTTTCATAGGAATTGTTACGCATTATTTTCACTTTTACTTTAAACTTTTGTAAAAACAATACTTGTCCTTTATTTCCAGCCCCACACGTGATTAAATCTCTTTATCGTGGAATGTTTAACGCTGCTCACGTTGTGAAGAGGGGAAGGGTCGGAACACTTTTGCCACTTCACGTCTCTGCTGCTTGCTTTGTGAAGGGGGGGGGGGACTGAAAGCACCCTAAGGAGATGCCGTTGGATCATCTGCTGGCTTGCTGCTGCTGGTGAGCTGTGTGTTCTGCTTGTCGCTTGTCATTGTTTTAAGAACTGGGAGCACATGAAGTGTGTCTGCCAAAAGCATCCCAACAACTGCTAGGTTAGATGTCCGTGAACTTGTTTTAAATTGTTTGTAAGTAGGACGTGACGTGCAAAAGTCACCGTCTCACAGGTTTTGCTTCCTAAGGTTGTAATGTCTAGTCTCGTGTGACGTCAAAGTGTCTCTCCAAGATGATCACGTCTCGATCGCTTTGCTCAAACCCCCTAGAGGCGCGCTATGCTCCTGCCACTTCGTGTCTCTCCTGCTTGCGTTGTGAAGGGGGGGAGCTGAACACTCGCTAAGGAGATGCGGACGGATCAGCTGTTGGCTTTGTACTGCTGCTGCCATGGTGCATGTTCTGCTTGTCGTGGTGTGCGTTGATCATTTAAAAGCCTGTACAGCAGCTGTCCTATTGTCTCACTGTATTGTCTCGTGTGACGTTAAAGTGTCTCTCACAGGGCATCAAATTGTCTTCCGAGAAGATCACGTCTTGTCTCCCACCCAAGATTTCCCAAGATTTTTTTTTTATAATAGAGAGATGAGGTCTGGAGATGTTACATATTTTTAAGAACAATGTATGCAAACAGAAGTATTACCAGAGAGTTGCAGGAGAACTTTCAACCTGTTGTTATTTCTCTGCACAGTATAAAAAACTCAATTTCGCCTCTGGTCAACAGAATCCAGCATATACTATTTTGGGAAGACATATTACATTCCTAATATATCTGTTTTTAATTTTATCCATCAAATTAGAAGTTATGATGTCCAAACTCAAAACTAGGATTCAAAACTTCAACAAGGCCTAGAAACATAAAGCAGGTCTGGTCCTGTACCTCAAGAACACACTTCACAGTGTGTACCCCCCAAAAAGAGCGAATACACCCCAAGAATGGGAGAAGAGAACCACAAACCCCTGATCCACAGAACAAAAACAGAATTAATTAAATAAACTAAAGCCAAGTAGTCAAAGAGCTGTGCAGAACTAGAACAGAAAACCAAAAGCCAAAGATGATCAACAAACAAAGCAAGCCAAAAGATAAAGAACGGAATTCAAAGACCTCAAATTTAATACTGACGACAGAATTTGTAACACTGGTAAGAAAAATGAAAAACTAAGACAAGGAATGAAAAGCTTCAAAAAAAAGTTTACGGTTGAAAAGGAACACAAGTTAATTAATGCCTTAGCAAAGGACTAAGGCCACAGCTCTCTCTTTTATTTCTGTTCGTCTGACTGCACAAAATTAGCAGCTTATTTAACAATATTCTTACCAAAAAAAAGAATTTTGCACATTTTGAGTATACGGCTGTATAATGAATATGGAGATTACACAACACAAGTAACATGAGATTTTTCTTTCTTTTTATAGGAAAAGTATTGGAATTGTCCAAAAATTAGATTTCGACATATTCATGAATCTTGATGTTTTAGACCTCCCCGAGTCCGAAAATACCATTTTTGGAATTATGTCTGTGTGTGTGAGTGTATGTATGTAAACACAATAACTTTAGTGCGCTTTCACTTAGGTCAACCAAATTTTGCATACAAGTATTAGGTACAAAACGTAGATTTCTATCAACTTTTCAGTTATTTCCGTTAACCGGAACTGGTGCTTTACTTGAAAAGTTTCCCCAAAAATATAAAAAATTTGACAATTTCACATGATATTATAGTAAAGCACCACATTCTAAGCATTTTTTGTCACTTTACATTTTTTAGAAAAACAATTAGTTTTCAAGGTAATTGCAATTTTCTGTTTGATGTTCAAATGGTAATACAAACATATTTGAGAACATTTTTGCTTTACATAAACGAAATTTTGTGTATAAATATTACATTACACACATTACTAAAGTCTCTTGCAACTTTTGACCCATTTCCACCTACTGAAAGTGGTAATTTACCTGAATTGTTCGCCAAAATAAAATTATCATGGTGATTTTTTTTATTCATGCAGCTGCAGAGTCTGATTTATTCAACTTTACTTTTAAAATAATTGTTCAATATATTATTTATTTCATTTGATTTGTTGTTGATGGTTCTTTAATGTACATAACATAAAAATATAATCATTGTCTTGCAGTTTACTCCTCAAATATCCATCCCCATATCTGAGTATATGAGAAAGTCTAGGGGAGACCACTCCCGATTTTTTCCATGGACTTCTTTCACATTGTTTAACATTGTACACCACTGGCTTCTATAATTTCATAAACTTCTTTCTCTCCATTCTACATGACAATACTTTTTTTCTTGGCCACAACTACAAAGAAATTGTGGTAAGTAACATATACAAAAAAAAAATAAAAATAACACTTTAACACTATTGAGGATGCTTGCAAAGAAGAATATGCCTTATATATGATCCTGGGGTGCCCAGACCACTAATATCCACTAAATATGAGTTAGCCAAAAGAAAAGCAATTAAAGTACAGGGTGAGTCAAAATTATGTTAACATTTGAATGGTGGAAACAATTTATTCACAAAACATACTTCATATGTGAAAGATGATTTACAGGAATGTCTCAACCTGTTCGCCATCATGTTTAACACATGTACCATATGTGGCACATAAATTATCCACAAAATATGTATATAAGTATATACATAGCAGCACCATTAGTGTTAACATAATTTTGACTCACCCTGTACTTTAATCGAATGATCTCAATATTTTAGAAAAACAACTCCAGGGAGGTGTGACATGAGAAGAGCAGACAATAATGAAAGACATCCAGCATGACAGGGTTAACAGATACTTTTGGTGTCCTGTCATTGGCTTGTCAAGCAGCTGTAAGTGGTTTTAAGGAATGCATTCATAATCCTATTCTGCATTGAAAATACAATGTGACAATAATAAACTGTGTAAATTTGGTATGGATGATATACATTCTGTGCTGTAATCAATATAACCAGTTTTGTGCAAATGACTGATTTACAGTTTTTGTTTTTTAAGTGTGAAGAGTTTTGTGTAAGCTTTCTGATTTTTGGTTTTAGAAAATTGAAGATATCAAGGAATCGATTCTCAACGTGTGTAGAAGGACAGAGGTTCATTTTCCCCCTTTAGTTTCCCTGTTACATAAATATCAGAATTTTTAATAGAATGTGTAAATCTGGTAAATTATTTCTCCTTCACTTCTGGACCCTTGAGATAAGTGGACGTCAATTTTTGTTTCCAGTGCACTGTGCACACAGTAACGGTGAAGTCTAACTTCCTTAGATTTTCAGGTTTTTGCATAACCGCTTTCTTCGTTGACTAGCCTGTGATCACTAAGGCTGAATTTGTTTTTTATTTTAGCGAGGTAAACTGCTTATTCATATGTTTTTTTCTCTCTCACCTATTTACCTCTATAGTCTTCTTTCTTTGTGTCTGCCTGTCTCTCTCCTTCTCCTGCTACATCTTTCTACCATGATCAATAATTTATTCCTATTATTAACCACAAGAATTATAGAAAATAAGACAAAATCTTGTAAAGTTCATTCATGCTTTCAGGATCTGTTTAAAATTCAGTATATGCATTTCTCATTAGTAGACCCTTAAGAGAGGCCCCCCTAATGATTGAATAGATTGCCTTACTCCATGATCCACCCACTTGTTTTTTTTAGTAGATAACTTATCGAGAATCACTTAAGAGCTCGAACCTACGCCTGCAGCAGTGTTACACAAAGGTAGGCCTCGCTCCTAATTGCAGTTTACTGCATCAATATTTGACTTATCACAGAGTTTGTGGAAACTAGAGTAAACCTAATAAGGACTCGGCTGAGCAAAGATCTATACAATAGGTCAGGACAAACTGCCGTTATTTAACAATTATAGCGGCTCTGGTATTAGTAAGCATGTTCCCACTTCTATGTAAGCCCGAGGGTTAGATCAGTGCAATGATTTTTGCAGGACTTTTAGAAAATCAGCTTCTTGGATTCATCCAATGTGTTATGTGTTCTCTTTCTCATATGAGTACAGATGTGTCAAACATACACCAGAACAATTTGTGGTAAGTAGAATGCTCAATGAAGACTGATCTTGAAAAATTTTATACATTCAACAAAGGTTTTCAGTTCATTAGGTCAAAATACTTTATTATTCATTTTTTAAATAATAATATTAATATTATTATATTTAATTCATACCTTTAATATCGGTAACCTACAAGCTGAGGGTATGTTATTAATATTCAACAATATTATTTACAACTGAAAAACAGTTGGGTTCTCAGGGTTATGCAGGTGAGGCAGGAAATGAACCAACAATCTTACGTTTTTAATTCCAGCCCAATTATTTATTTCCATTTAAAGGAATACTCCACCCAAAAATAAAACATTTTATATGAGATTTACCCCATGTACTTTTTAACGGTGACTGAGAAAAAATGTTACTCTCGTGTTTTCATGTAGAATGGTGAGAAACAAGTTAATGACATAACAGAAACCAATACTGTTCAGTGCTGTAGAATAATAAATGATGTTAAAAATATCCATAGACAAGGAGCAAAAAAAATCTCATGTTATTCGTATTGCATAATCTGAATATCAGTTTTCCAGTCGTATTTACAAAACATGCAAAACATGTTTTTTTTTTTGTTAAAATACTGTTAAATAGTTACTTCTAGAATATTATATGCACATCATAAACAGTAAACGAAGGCCTCATGGGATTAATTTGTTGAAATGAAGACAGGACTCTTGACCAAAACATGGGGCTTCAATTCAAAAAGCTAATTCCATGAGGCTTTAGTTTACTGTTTATGATGTACACTGCATAATCCAGAAGTATCTATTTAATAGTTTAGCAGAAATGCACGTGTTTTGTGCATATGACTGGATGACAGATATGCCGATTATGCAACACTAGCAAAGTGAGATTTTTTTTTTTCATGGACATTTTTCACATCTTTTGCTCTTGTACAGCATTGGTCACTATTGGCTTGTATTATATCATAAACTTTTATTCTCTCCATGCTGCTAAAAAAAGCATGAGAATAAAAGTTTTTTCTCAGCCATCAGTATAAACTATATAGGGTATGTAACATATAAAAAAATATATTATTTTTGGGTGGAGTAGTCCTTTCGATGTAATTTTGTTTCCGGTAAAATTAACAAAAGATCAGATCAACACACCTGCATCGTGTATAATGAATACATGCAGGACAATCAATGATTTACTGTATAACCATTTTATCAAGTCATCAGTTTATTGTGCAATACAACATATGATGTAAGAGCTGTTTGCATAATAAAATGTAAATGCCTGTATTAAAGTCGATTAATCACGCCTTTGTGTACAATAAGTAGGTGCTCCATCAGTCTGCCCCGCTTCTAGCTTTAATTTTGTAAACGAGAATGAGTGAGGGATTGCTGATGAGCAGGACATGGAGCAACAGGTTATCATTTGCTGTAATTAAATAGGTTTACAGTAGAGGAAACTACATTTTTGGAAATATGTTAAGACGAGTTTAATAACAACAACAACAACAACATTTATTTATATAGCACATTTTCATACAAAAAGTAGCTCAAAGTGCTTTACATAATGAAGAGAAGAAAAATAAAAGACAAAATAAGAAATTAAAATAAGACAACATTAGTTAACATAGAAAGGAGTAAGGTCCGATGGCCAGGGTGGACAGAAAAAACAAAAAAAAAACTCCAGAAGGCTGGAGAAAAAAATAAAATCTGTAGGGGTTCCAGGCCACGAGACCACCCAGTCCCCTTTGGGCATTCTACCTAACATAAATGAAATAGTACTCTTTGTAGTTCGGGTTTTTCATGGAGTCACTTGATGCTGATGGTCATACAGACTTCTGGCTTTTAATCCATCCATCATTGTTGGAACATCATGGTGCTTTGGGTAGATGGTGGTGGCGAACGCCACCACCAACAGGACACCGGAAAAGGAAACAGAAGAGAGAGTAGGGGTTAGTACAGTTTTTGAATGAATAGTTATTATAATGAATTGGATATACAGAGTATCAGGATTAAATTACAGTGAAATTATGAGAAGGCCATGTTAAAATAATGTGTTTTCAGTAGTTTTTTAAAGTGCTCCACTGTATTAGCCTGGCGAATTCCTACTGGCAGGCTATTCCAGATTTTAGGTGCATAACAGCAGAAGGCCGCCTCACCACTTCTTTTAAGTTTTGCTCTTGGAATTCTAAGGAGACACTCAGTTGAGGATCTGAGGTTACGATATGGAATATAAGGTGTCAGACATTCCGATATATAAGCCAGGGCGAGATTATTTAAAGCTTTATAAACCATAAGCAAAATTTTAAAGTCAATTCTGAATGACACAGGTAACCAGTGTAGTGACATCAAAACTGGAGAAATGTGTTCGGATTTTCTTTTCCTGGTAAGGATTCTAGCAGCTGCATTCTGCACTAGTTGCAAACGATTGATGTCTTTTTTGGGTAGACCTGAGAGGAGTGCGTTACAGTAATCTAGCCGACTGAAAACAAACGCATGAACTAATTTCTCTGCATCTTTCGATGATATAAGAGGTCTAACTTTTGCTATGTTTCTTAGGTGAAAAAATGCTGTCCTAGTGATCTGATTAATATGCGATTTAAAATTCAGATTACAATCAACGGTTACCCCTAAGCTTTTTACCTCCGATTTGACTTTTAATCCTAATGCATCCAGTTTATTTCTAATAGCCTCATTGTATCCATTATTGCCAATCACTAAGATTTCGGTTTTTTCTTTATTTAATTTGAGAAAGTTACTATTCATCCATTCTGAGATACAAGTTAGACATTGTGTTAGTGAATCAAGAGATTTAGGGTCATCAGGTGCTATTGATACATACAGCTGTGTGTCATCAGCATAGCTGTGGTAGCTCACGTTGTGCCCTGAGATAATCTGACCTAATGGAAGCATGTAGATTGAGAAGAGCAGTGGACCCAGGATAGAGCCTTGTGGAACACCATATAGAATATCATGTGTCTTTGAGTTATAATTACCACAACTAACAAAGAATTTTCTCCCTGTCAGGTAGGATTCAAACCAATTTAAGACACTGCCAGAGAGGCCCACCCATTGACTAAGGCGATTCTTAAGAATATTATGATCAATGGTGTCAAATGCGGCACTCAGATCTAAGAGGATGAGAACAGATAAATGGCCTCTGTCTGCATTTACCCGCAAGTCATTTACTACTTTAACGAGTGCAGTTTCTGTGCTGTGATTTGTTCTAAAACATGACTGAAATTTATCAAGAATAGCATGTTTATTGAGGTGCTCATTTAACTGCATAATGACTGCCTTCTCTAGAATTTTACTTAAGAAAGGCAGGTTAGAGATGGGTCTATAATTTTCAAGAGCAGAGGGATCGAGATTATTTTTCTTAAGTAGGGGTTTAACTACCGCAGTCTTAAGACAGTCTGGGAAGACCCCCGTGTCTAATGACGAATTTACTATGTCAAGAACATTATCAATAAGCACGCCCGATACTTCTTTGAAAAAATTTGTTGGTATTGGGTCAAGGGCACAGGTGGAGGGTTTCATTTGAGAAATTATTTTATGTAAATCAGGTAAATCTATCCTAGTGAAAGACTTTAATTTGTTTATTATGGGGTACTGGGGTTTAGGAGGATCCTTAGTGTTGGGGAGATATACTATGTTATTTCTAATATCATTAATTTTTTGATTGAAAAATACAGCGATAGCCTCACAGGTTTTACTGGAAGTACTTAGGAGGCATTCCTTTGAGTTACCTGGATTTAACAGATGATCAATTGTCGAAAATAAGACTCTGGGATTACTAGCATTGTTATTTATAATCAGTTTATAAGTTTATTATGTACTTTAATTGTTTTTTAATAAAGTTCTTCAACTCGTATGGAAGAACTTACGAGTAGTTTAATGCATCAGAAACCTCAGCCCTGCTCAAAGTGACACTCAACAGGGAGTCGCCGCTATCATATATAATATGCTATGTCCAGTATGGGAAATCAAACACACTCATTCCTCTGGGTGGGGTGGCAATATAAAAAATATAACACACAACTAGCACATAAATACAGTATTTTTCAGTTTGGAAACAGATACATTTTCCTCTATCAAATCTACATTGAATTGTAACAAAAGGAGTCTTGTAAAGAGTACACAAGATGAAGGTTGCTGAAGTATAATTGCTTCGTATCAAGTGTGCTTAAAATACACCCTTGACTTGGGTCAATGATACCCAATTTACAAATTAAATCAGTTACAACAATTAAATACAGCATATTTCTGACAGCCTACTTCTTTCTACTTGTGCCTGCTTCATGAAAGTATAATGAGATTGAATATAAAAAGTTCAGAGCCCTTGTTGTCACTGAAATGCTTAATACTTTGTGTTCCAGAGGCTGTCGGAATTAATGTTTTTCCTTAGTCTTAATACAAGGTCGTGAAATTAATGGTGAAGTTACAAAGGACTGCCAAGCGAATGAGTAAAAGCAGAAACCTTTATGACATGTAGAAAATGTCTGCTTGAGATTTAAAGACAAATTCACAATTGAGAAAACAAACAGAATTGATAGGATGCATGGTTGTGTTATATAATATGTCATTGTGAAATGGGGAACTCCATAAAATAGACAAGACAAGTGGATAATTGATTGACAGCCCTGTTTCCAACAATTCTGTGCTCTTGGTCTATTTTGTTCTTTTCAGCAAAACATTTGTCATAATCAAACAAGTGAATTATTTTTGCAGATTATCTGTAACAATACATAACATACATAACGCATATAATTTAGATTGCTGATTTACATATAAACTGACACTTTGAATGATTCAAGATGGCTGAAAACCTTTCCTTTGTTTCTGCTCTCAAATTGGCTTAAAATAAATACTGTATGACAAGAGTGTTTTTCAAGAGAATAACAAATACAACTAAGTTTTTTTTACAATAGCCAAAAGCATTTAAGGATATTACAACAGAAATATATAAAGGTTTAATATAAACTTCCTCCCCACAGTTTATAGATATGCTGTTAAATTTGTGAGTGGCTCTAAATTGGTTCCTTGTGAGTGTGTGTGCTTGTGCAGGTGTACTGGTTTGAGATCCCATACATTGCATTCGTTTTATATCGCAAAATAAATAACTGAAGTAACACGCCGAATGTAGAAAAAGTCTGAATTAGCGTAAGCTGCCCTAATTCAGGGTGTACTTAAGTAATGATTTACTACATGAGGTAGAAGTACATGATAAACAAGAATAGCTGTGTCAAATATTTGAAATATTAAAATGTGTGCTTCAATTTAAATGTTTAAGATCTAAATATGTTTGACTGCAATAAAAATGTTTTCGTTTTTCACCCTCTGATAATGGGAGATATAGGGCTAGATCCCTCGTAAAGGATCAGTTTTCAAAAATGACATATTCATAATTACTGGCCTTGACATACAGTAGTGTAAAATGATACCTCACATGCTAATGTTTGAAATCTGTCATTTGTAACCTGCTGGGAGTAGCTTTTAAAGGGCTAGGACCACCAGTAAAAAAATCAAATATCTAAACTAGGATTCTATTTGTAATTGGCAACCTTTGAAATAGCGTAAAACTACACTCCACTCCAAAAATATATGTCTATGTTATCAATCCCCATTTTTTCAAAGTGTTATGAAAAGGAGGAACTTTGACTCCTAGTATCCCGCTAGAGGGTGAACCTCTGGGGTCGGTTGATGAGGCATGTGCAACTTCAAGTTCTTCTGATCATTTTTACTGACGACATCTACTGGTTTACACTTTATTTTATGGGTGTAATTTCCTGCACAAAGTATGGTCTAAAAATTGGCCAAAAACGGGGGAGGGGGGTGGGGGTGGGGTTGGGGGGTTTCTAGACAACAGGGCTAAAAACAAGGGGGGGACCCCAAAATGTTTGATGTCTTGCATTAGCTATACACCAGGACGAGATGAACTGCATATCCTATATGGGGGTTTTATTGTACCGGTGAGTCAGAAGGCACCTGACAAAAAACTGAAGTGATTTCTCAAAGTGTGCAAAAGTAATTCTTATGAACAAGTAATATGCTTTATTATCTTGCTGTCTCAGTGTGAGTGTGAGCATACTCTACAATGAGGTGGCACCACATCCAGGACTGGTTTCTGGTTTGAATCCAGGGCTTCCACCTTAGGCAGTGGCTGCCAGCAACCCCTTACTGGACAGGTGGGTATGAACTGTGGTTGATTGGTGGATGTTTTCCTTAGAACATCAATCACTACCAAATACATAACACTTTCGGGCCCGCCGGGGACCAGGGCCTCGCCTATCCGCATTAGAAGCAAGGCAGGAACCACTCCTGGAGGCGGCCCACTTTCACTCTCTCGGCCACACCAACATTGACAATTGGCTAGTTTACATGCGAACTGAAAACCTTTCCTTTGAACTCTGCTGTCAAGTCGGTTGACTAAAATTTGAAGGTATGCGATTGTTCGTTAGTACTCCTGCATTTTGTATCCATGAAAGAGAGCGAAGCATATGTTAAACGCTTTATTACTAACGCGTTTTGTACATCGTAATCATGTTATCTTTTATGAATGATCCTTAGAAAGCACAGAAGTGTCCCACTCTTGGGCTGAACGGCCTGAATCCTTCATGCTTTGGTATTTAAGGTAGACCTACAAATCCTAATTTACCATAGCAACAGCATCCGGCGTATTTTTTTCTCCTCCTGGATACACGTCCCCGAATGGCCCTTACGATTGGTTAGTGACGTTATCAGTATCAGTCTTGACTTCGACGAATGAGAGTGGGCCATTAGAAGGCAACGGAAATCTAACTAGTTCCCTTCACTATTGGCTGTGACGCGTGGAACTGCACGATAGTAGGCGAGGTTTATCCAAAAACTGGTCTGTGATTGGGTTCCTTTAGACGTCAATCAACGGTACCTCAGTCCTCTTGTTCACCTTAGTACGGAAGCCGGGGAGGTCCGGCTGCTTGCGCGGTGGTGTGGGTCTCCACCCGAGAGTATGGCTGCCGGGAGTGTAGTGGTGTGAGAATGTGGCAGGGAGAGATGAAGAGGATGAAGAAGGAGTCCCGATACTGAACTTGTTTTTTTTTTTATTTTATTAATTTTAATGGAGTTTTATTTAGTGTTTTTTTTAGATATCGTCTGAGCAGCCCCTTTTATTGTTTATCTTTTTTGCGCCTCTCCAGGACCATGCTCGATTTTAATAAGTTTATTTTTTCCCGTTTTTATAACACATTGGTTTGTGTGACCTAATGAAGAAGTGCAAGTTTTCATTTTCAAATTCCCTTTGCTGTTCCCAGAGAACCTAAGCGGATTCGACAAACCTACAGTTATCTGGTTACAGGGTTGGTGATGTATGCCACTATGGTGGGCTGCTGTGGGACAATGCTATTTTTTGCCGATTATAATTAGCTGCACCGTTTCGTGGAAATGGGCCGAGGGTGCTTATTAGTAAAAACAAACATGCCACCGTTGCCTTCTTAATTGATTCTACGTTGCAAACACATATTTTTAATTTTTAAGAGTGCAGGCTGAAGAATCTCCCTCACTCCCCACCCCCCGAGTTTCCTTTTTCCTTTTTATTTTTTTTTTTACCTTTCTTGATGTGTGCTTAACACTATTTTTGCTATTTTTCGGAACGATGCGTGAATATAAAGTGGTAGTGCTGGGCAGCGGCGGGGTTGGAAAATCCGCCTTGACTGTGCAGTTCGTCACTGGCACCTTCATTGAGAAATACGACCCCACGATCGAGGACTTCTACCGCAAGGAGATCGAGGTGGACTCGTCGCCCTCCGTGCTGGAGATTCTGGACACTGCGGGTACCGAGCAGTTCGCCTCCATGCGCGATCTCTACATCAAGAACGGACAAGGGTTCATCCTGGTTTACAGTCTGGTGAATCAACAGAGCTTCCAGGACATCAAGCCCATGAGGGACCAGATCATCAGAGTCAAAAGGTACAGATGCACACCATTCATTTTACATTGGCTTGTGGCAAGAGCACATCTGCAGTTGCTCTAGTACTCCGAGTGCGGTCGCCAGCTTTATTGCCCGTCTCCTTGTGCTTTGACGCCCCCCATCCCCGTTTGGCCCTGCTTTGTGAAAATTCTTGGCAAATCCATTTGAGTGTTGTATTTTTAATAGGTAGATCCAGATTTGCGACAGCTATCCGGGTTTCTTTATAGACAGACAAAGAAATTATAGCCGACGAACACAATCATGCTTTGTATTCTACAGTGCCAACTTTTGATAAATTTTATCGTATTAGTGTATTATCACCTAGCCAGTTAAGGCATTTTGCTAGTCACCACCCAGGTGGACGCGAGCAAGTGCTTGGGTTGAGTGGGCACTGGTGGTGGTAGTGATGATTGGGGGGCGTGATTGGTGTAGACATTACTAATCGACCTAATGCGTATTCCTGGGGCACTGACTTTCCCCGTACTTGCAAATTCTGAAAAAGACAACAATTGTTAATGCTAAATTTGGCACCACTATTTTATCTTGTGGGTAATGCCATATAAAGTTTACTAGAAGTTGTTACGTATACAAAACCAGAAATGGAATAACCATATTTTTCAAATGGCAAACAAGTTTTCAGAGGACACTTTTCAGTTTTCTCTCAGTGGTTTTACTGCATGTGTGAATTGCTTTGCTGTTTGAGGTAGTTTATATGACATTAACAAGTGTCTTGGAGAACATATTAATTATTAGGCTGTTAAAGAAAGAGCTGTTTTGGCAAGGTGGGTAATTAGTGTTGCCATCCAAAGTGGTGCATTTGAAATATATTTATTTAAATCAAGCTAAACCGATGCATCGACTCATTTTTTAGGGCACAAAAGTTATTTAATAATTTTGAAAAGTGTTTTTTTTTTTTTTCTTGGTTGGTAATGGAGCCTACTCCTGGTTTTCTTGGGTCATAATACTGTATAAGGACCCCAACCCTTCGGGGTGTGTTATGTGATGTGTTAACAATCGGCCTTTTAAAGAGCACAGAAATACCAGTTGATGTCATGTACAGCACAGGGTTATTTTTCGTTTTTATGTCTACCAGTGCCAGCAGTTCTTAACCTTAGAGGATGTATTATAGTTACATGACACTTCATCAATCAATGTTAAAATGATGCCTTTTACATTTAGAGAAAGTTAGTGGGTTAAAAACTTGAAGGCTTGAGGTCCTATATCCCTGGTTTATTCATTCCAACCAAATATCCTTTTCTCTTGAAAAACCTTACTTTTGATTTTTCCATTTACATTAACATAATGTTCTTAAACCTGCTTAGTTTAAGTTGTGGTTGTCAGAGTAAATCCCAGAGGCATTGGAAGTAAATCAAATTGGAATTGCAAATATATTAATGCTTGTCTTTGGGACTTTAAGTCATAGTTTCCAAATAGCCAGTCAGCATTAGAGTATCCAGTCCTTAAAGATGACCCTGCATTTGTACAACCACTGATGTGTTATGTCCTGCAAACAAAGCCCAGCATGATGTACAACTTTTAATATTTGTAAAATGACATGAGGCAGGAAACATTTCATGCAAGGAGGGGAAAAATCCAGGATGTTGCATCTTGAAATGGTACCATCTTGGACGCAAGTTTACTAATAATAATAAGAAGTAGAATTCTTTACATTTATATGGTGCTTTTTTTTACTACTTTTAAAGTGCTTTTCAAAAAGAGTTGAGAGCCACTTTACCCACCACCAGTGTGTGCCATTCACCTGGATGATGCAACAACAGCCATTTTGCACCAGTACACTCCCCACACATTAGCTTTTAAGTGGTAAAGGGGTAGGAGAGATTGTTAGCCAGTAAGGGGCAGGTGATGATTAGTAGGCCGGGATGACCAGACCATGGTGGACAATTTAGCCTGGACGTCCGGATACTCCCTATTCTTTACAAAGTATGCCTCTTTTATGACCACAGAAAGTCAGGACCTCAGTTTTATGTCTCATCCAAAGGACGATGCCATAAAAAAATTTAGATTTTTCTCTTTTTCTTTTCCAGGCAAAGCATCTAAAAATACCCAATCATGTGTACTATATAGCGGCTGAGAGCTGTTTTAGCTTAAAATGTGTCTTTCTCTAATGTGTTCAAGGTCTGGAGTTAATTATATTGTTCTTGCATTTCTCTATGTCCATTTAATGTTGTTTCTTTCTTCAAACACTGCATATGTTTTTTTCACATCGCATTTCTTTTATCTAACGCTATGAAACCAAAGATTTTTGAAAGTCACGGCCGATATGGTGGAGCATTGTCTAGAGTTGCAGTGTGTTATCATTGCTACCTCACAGTTTCAGGGAACTGTTACGTGTAAAGTTTACATTTTTTCCTTATGGCCTTATGTATTTTTCTTGGGGTGCTCTAATTTTCCAACCTAATTACAAGAACAGGACACGTCTACTTTGGAATGGTTATGCCTCTTGCTGCCTTGATAGACTCTGCTTCCCTTAGACCCAAAAATTGATTTTAGAAAGTTCAGTAAATGGTTGAAAGAATTTCTGAGCCTACCTTGATTGAGGGTAAATTCTCATTCTGTTTAAGCTGAAGTTCTTATTAAGGCAGACTAATTCAGTCGATGAGTAATTTAATAATATTAAATGACTTTTTTTAATCCAGGGGATAAATACAGCACCTTAAAAACAAATGCTGTGTCTTTGAGGAGATATTGTAAGTTTTTATATGTATTTAATAGATGCATCAAGAAAGGAGAATTACAATAACAAGCAGAGCACTTTTCTGACTTCCCTTTGAGTGTGACAAAAATGTTGGCATTTGAACATTCTGTCAATAGACTTGTGTTTAGTCTGTCATGAAACGATGTCTAAAATGTAAATTCATATACTGCATGCATGTCCATTTGTACAGTTCACATAAATACAATTGTTAGTTTTGCAAAAGCAAATACTCACAAGCACTTTTGAAATTAAAAGGTGAGCTCAAAAATAGTTCTAGAGACGCTGAATGTTGTTTTCTTCTTACCTAGAAGTAAGCACTCTTGTAGGTTTCAATGTGGTTGGCTTTTAAGTTTGGAACAGATGTCAGAGGTCAATCTCAAATTAAATGGGTTGATTCTATCCTTGTTATATATGTGCTCAAACAACCACATCTTCCATCTTTGCAATCCAAAACTTTGTAGTGCTTTGGAATGTAGTATTGGGAAAGCAGGAAAACTAAAAGCTGGGAATGGTATTTTCATTAAGAAACAATAGAAGCCAACTTCTCATATCCTTTGGTCTTCCAGGAAGGAGCATGCTTGTTCAAGCTGTTAGCATTAATGTGTTAAAAGAAAAAAAAAAAAAACAGCCCTTATATTTAGGGAAATGTTCTGGGCTTGTGGGATTTAAGTGGGTGGATGGATGGGATTGTCCATGTGTGTGAAAGTGATCCATTAAAGGCATTGTTTATGTACTGGTCAACTTTTGGTCCTCTCCCAGGCCTGTGTTGTCACTGGCCTGGTGAGCTGATGTGGGTGTCGATTTTTTCATACTGTTTCAGGGCTGCATAAAGTGGCATACACAGTACATGAAGGCAGTGTGGCATAGTGGTGAAGACATTGGTCTTTAGTTCTTGCCTGTGACTCTCAGTGGGACCGCAAGTGAGTTGATTAATCTCTCTGTACTCCAACTGTAAAAAAAAATCTAACAGTTATGAATCTTAATTTCAAAGCACACCAAAGGTAAAATAATACTTTAATGCAGTATGGGCAGGTGTGTCTGTGCTCTTAATATCTGTGTCCGTTCTCTTAATGGTGAAAAACATTTTTTTAAGTGAATTGATTTCAGATTTTAAACATAAAGGTGAAAACACGATCAGATACAAAAAATAACACTTGACAAAAAATAATTTCCTGCCTCACACTACACTGGTTGCTGCCTGTTACTTCCCCTCGATTATTATTTTTAGATCTTGGGGCGACAAAGGTGCAGTCACCCAGTTTATTTCTGCTTTATTTGTGTTGCTGCAATGTCAGTAACGTATAGTACGTTACTAGATCGCAGTGAAGTGGAAAAAAGCTTCTTTCAAGGTGATAATGCTAGCCAAAAAATTGCCATTATAGACAAGTTGAAGAAACTTGAACAAACTGATACACACACACACACACACACACACAACCCTAGCAGGCAGACTGGTTTTAGCCACTAAAGTGCTGAGTTGTTGACTACAAGGCTGTTAGTTCACTGTACAACCTGAGGAAGTCGCTTAATGTGCCTGGCTTGTCTTCCAGTTGTATAAAAAAATGTTAATAGTAATTGTAAAACTCCTTGGCATTTTTTTTAAATTAATTGTATTTTTGTGGCAAATCCTGTGCATTTAGACAGTGAATGATTAAGTATAGCAGATGCTGGTAAAACATTCAGAATTTGATTTTTTTTTGTAACACTATTTACACCAGTTAACCACTACACTTTGCAAAATAGTTAATTCATCCATCTACCCTTTTCTGCAAACCTGCTTAATTCTGTCCATGGCTATGGGGTCCAGCATCTATTCAGACAGCACTGAGCACAAAGGTCCAGTTTAGGGCACACCCAGACTCACTCTTACCAAGCTAGTTTAGAGTTGCCAAACAGCCTAACCTTCACATCTTTGTTATATGGCAGGAGAACTGGATTACCGGAGGTCTGTGAATCTCACACAGACGTGTAGAGAACATGCGTTCTCCAAATACCTAGTAAGTGGCTCTGGATTTGAACCAATTCTTCCTGAGGGAGACAGAAGTGCTAATCAGCTTACCACTGCGTATCCCGAAAATAATTCCTTTTAGTATTTGAAAAGCAAATGTATAAATACTTGCCAAGTTTGCTATTTATTATTACAAATATAGTATGGCTGAAACACATTAAAAATTACATGCAAAAAAAAATATAGCGTTGAACACAAAAATGCCACACTTTGTGTACTGTACATTGAAAAATACATATATGTAGATTTTGCAAGTCTGATTTTTAATGTTTCCAAATATGAATAGATAACTGGTATTTTAAAATAGAAAAGCAAAGTTCCATCTCCCATAGGCCAGCAGGCTGCCTAGCCTCTATGCAGAAAATCCACTGCACTATAACAAGGGTATATGATGAACATCTGACGCCGAGTCCATTATGTCCACTTCTGTGTTCTGTATTATTAACAAAAGGGATAACTTAGCATCAAGTGCAATCATAAAACAAAGGGTGGACAGAGTATAGAAAAGATTTTTTAGCATTTAATAGAGATCAGTGAAAAATACTACAGTAATCCCTTGCTATATCGCGCTTCGACTTTCGCGGATTTTATATGTAAGCATATCTAAATATATAATGCAGATTTTTCGCTGGTTTGCGGATTTCTGTGGACAGTGGGTCTTTTTATTTCTGGTACATGCTTTCACAGTTGGTCTGGGACACTATTGGCGGATGGCTGAGAAGCTACCCAATCAGAGCACGCGGTTAAGTTCCTGGGTGCTGATTGGCTCAGTGACGGAGAGCAGCATTCGATTCTGCTGCGTTAACCAGGAGGTCATGTCTCACTCATTCAGCATCAACGTGTTTCGCTGTGTAAAGAGTTAACTTTTGTGTTTATCTTTGTGCGGAGTCAAGCCCTCCGTTTTGTCTCCAAAACGATCTGCTCTTGCTACTGCTTCAGGGGCCATGCCCAAGCGCCAACAGAAGATGCTAACGATTGCCGAAAAGGTAAAATTTTTGGATATGTTGAAGGAAGGGAACAGCTACGCCGCTGTAGGACACCATTACGGCATCATTACATATTAAATAAAACTCCTCAATGATATACGATACGTATGTTTGTGTGTAGTATATAAACAGTGTGTTTACATACATAATTTCAACGAATCTTACCTAATGTTTAAGAGAATATAATGGGTTTATGCTGTATAACTGTGCGGGAAATGTTTTTAAGAGTGTGGGAGAGTTTATAAGGGCTTAGAATATATAAAAATAACCATATATTTTCACCTTTTGTGGGGGGTTCTGGAATGCAACCCCCACGATCGAGGAGGGATCACTTTACAGTCAAACAGTTAAAATAATAGAAGTATACATCATTTTTAGCCTTTTGTAGCATAACAAAACTTTATATTTGAAACTGAGTTATTGGAACTTCCACAGAACACATAAAGAGGTAAACAAACACCGTATACAACTCGACTGCAGTGTTCTTACTTTGAAAATTCTCATTGATTTGATAAATAATTGAATTTGCTTCAAGATCAGATACTTCAAAGCTTTTACCCACACCTCCAGTTCCAGGATTTTAAAACATGTCGGCCTTCAGTTTGGTCTTTATTTCTTATTGTGACACTGAACTTTATCACAGAATAGATGTCTTTACTGAACTTTTTTGTGTAACATCTGAAGATATGAATTTGATTTAATGAGCTGTTTGTACTGAACTTTGCAAACTGTGAAGTTATGATTAAATCATAAAGTAGATAGATATAGAGTTGAGATACTTATACAGTACATAAAACTGAATTGTTTTTTAATATTTATTTTTTTATGTAATGAACCCTATATCGTTGATTTCTAATGATCCTAGAGATTTTCTGATCCAGTGAAGAACATATCTATATAAGTATTTATTTGTTTTGTGATTTCTGAGAGTCTCTGCTGATCCTCTGTTTTCTAGATACAGAAGAATTCCCAGTGTAAATTTTATCATTTTGATAAAGATTTTCTGCCTGCGGTAATGTTGTGACTAATACTTGTTATTTACCATGGATTAATTTTCATGTAGTTTTGCTGACCATAAGGTTGCATGCCTTTACCTACTTTACCTACATTGCCTGCAGGGCTGTTAAAACTTGTCAGAGTGAATACGGAGATATCCAATAGCTGGCACTTGACTCTTGTTTTGAATAACAAAAGCCACTGTTCCCTTTTTAAAAGTGTAAACCTTCAACCCTCAATGTCTTGCTACTTTAGTTTCCAGATTTAAAAGTCCATTTAATGTAATTCTTCATTTGAAATGATTAACATTCCTTCACTTTTCAATTATAATCTGCATTGATTCACACTTGGTGCTAATTTTAAATTAGCAAATTAAACCTTCTACAGACTTGATGGGATACGCTGTTCTCTTAATTCACTTACTTTATAACTGTAAATATTATTATATGTGATGTCTTCATTCTGATAACCATATTAAATAAGTAAATGTGCTAGACATATTTTAAGGTTTGCAGTTTGAACTCGATGTAGCTTGAAGTAGTAACCTTTTATGTGGAAGTTGTAAAATGTTATCTGCATGATACTATAAATTTTTTTGGCTGATTCTTTATTAAAACCTTGAGTGAGTTCCAGCAGATGTGTTTGACTAGTGCTGCCCGCTGGAAATGCTTTCTATTTCGTAATGAAGATATTTGCTTTGTGTGACAGTACAGCACACTAACACAGTAGTCTTGGATTATATCATATACTTTCAATTTAAAATAGTGTTCTCTTCCACCAAGGCAGATACAAAAGGTAAATTCCTAACAGTGTAATGTGTGTATAGTGTCATAGCAAGCATGGGTTTAACCCTTTCAGAACTGGACTCAATTAAAACTGTGTACAATCTGATTTTTTTCATTCATTTCCAAGAGTTCAAGTCACCAATTTAACGGATTTGGTATAACTCCCTGAAGCGTGTGAAGCTTCTGTATTGTTGAAGGCATTAAGAGTGATTGCTAGCATGGAAATCAGTAAGCTGAGTAAAACGTAAAATAGTGGTTTGATGTTAAAAGCAGTTATCTCTTGTGGTTTCTGTCCTGTTTATTGCTTCCAGTTTGCTCTTCTTTTCTGACTGGTCATTAAAACTCTTACTGAAACCACTGTTGGTTTCAGCCTTTTTCATCCATCACTCAGTTTTCATATTGCACTTTTTTCCTTTACAGGGCAGCAACGTGCATTAGGCACATAGCCATAACTGCTTAGAGCAGGTCATTTTAGGTTCACCCATTAACCTGACAAGCATGCCTTTGGGATGTGGGAGCTGACAAGGGTGCTTTGAGAGATTTATGCAAACAAAGGGAGAATATGCAAAAAGAATTTGACATTCATTTTGAGAAAATACTGGAGACTGATGATTGTGTAAAGTAATTCAAAAATAACTTGAATTAAATCTGAGATTAATGTCCTAGCCTCCTGTTTTCTTTTCAACCAGAGAGAGGATGATCTCTTAATAAGATGCAAATTAAGAATTAGCCCTATAGGGAAGCATTGTTTTAAATGCCCAAATCAAATCCTGCAATCATTTTTTTTGTTTTGTTCGCATGTCATAACTATTTGTGCTTTTGATATCTAAATTGCATTAAAGACAGCGATGGATGTTTGCTTATACAGGTAGGGTTTTGTTTGGCAGCATGCATAATCAGAATTTAATTTTAAATGTGAGCAAAAATCATTAATCAGCCAGGTTCTATAGATCAATGCTGACAAAGCAGAGAAGAATTACTGTACATTTTATTTCACAATTAAAACATATCGAAAATTGAAAAGGTTCAAATGGTTTTCCTTGCCATTTTCATTTTTGACTTTCATTCATTTTGAATCATTCTTCTACCTTACAGAATTCCAAGTGCGTATTGGCACCATTGTGTTAACAGTCCATTCTTTTATAAAATGACAGCTTAAAGTTGAAGCAGGCTGTTGCATGTACGCTCCTCCTTTTGCCTGTGTGGGTTTTCCTCCACATCAGTAAAGATGAGTGTGTTAGCTTGATTTTGTATTCCGAATTGGTCATTTGTGTATATATGTGTCTATGAGCCATGCGATGGACCAGCACCCTGCACAGGGTTGACTGCACCTTGCACCCAACACTGCTGGAATTGGCTCCAGCTTAGTGACCCTTAATTGAATTAGACAGGCTTGAAAATGGTGTTGTTTTTTTGCTATGATGTGATTAGTTTGTTTCAATAAATAGCGCAATGAAACAACAACGTGAGTTACACTTAAATGATAAAAACACACAACCACGCAGAACATCCTGAGTGGTGCACGTTTTAAACAGTTTTTTCTTTTTTTAGGAAAATTTTAATATCATAGGC
This sequence comes from Erpetoichthys calabaricus, assembly GCF_900747795.2. Lineage (NCBI taxonomy): Eukaryota > Metazoa > Chordata > Cladistia > Polypteriformes > Polypteridae > Erpetoichthys > Erpetoichthys calabaricus. The sequence continues at coordinate 63,919,385 of NC_041397.2, read as the reverse complement.
ACATAACCAATTAAATAGAGGATCAGTAAAATCCCAAGTTTAGCAGCATATGGTGATGAAATTCCCCTTGGGATATGGACACATAACTGTAGTTTATGTTTGGATTAGTGTTAGGACGTGGGAATCCTGCTGTTTAAGGGGCCCCTGTTGCAGACTTGTAAAAGCAAGAAGAATTTTTCTGTAATCATTTTCAGACTTTATCCATGGTGGATATTATTAATGTTATCTTACAGAAAAAAAGATGTAATTGATGGGCTCGGACTGAAGATAAGCAAGTAGCCAGCCCGAGATTCACTTACAATAATGATCCATACTGAAACTTTATACGACATTCATGAGGCCTCTGTTTTATGCTTCTTGTTTACGTGGACAAATTTGTCTCTGGCACTTTATGAATGCCAGCAACCGTTAAAGAAACCAGACCACACAGAGAGTGCTGACCATAAGGGAGTGTGGGAAAGTGCTGGTGCCTTCTCTCATGGTCATTTTATATTTTTAGAGTACTAAAAGGGGCTAGCCTTGCATGTCTTAATAGACTGTTTATGCAGAATTCTTTTGATCTTCTTCTGTGAGTCCAAATCTGTCTTTGTGTAGAGCTTCATCAGTAGATTGCATATCTGCTGTAGTATTTTTGTAGCATGATGAGATGAGCTCAGCAGCGACCACACAGCAATGTCATCTGAGAAAGCTATTTAAAGAAACATGCCATGGTGATTTTGCTCAAGGTAGTGCAACCAAAAATAATGTGGTTTTGATATATTTAATTTACAACATCATTGTGTAATACTGCACTGTAGTATGATGACGTTTGAACTGAAAAGGAAAGCTGAAAATAGAGTTTTAAAAATATTCAAAGCTTGCACTTTTTTTTTATTTCCATTATAAAGATCAATACCAGTATGTTTCAACATCTGCTGCTTATTTGGTTTTAACAGATTTATTTTTAATTACTGTATGACCTCCTCAACGAAGGTTCATTTTGGTCTTTGACTGATGTATGTTTGTTAGTTATCTTTCTCTCTGTTCCTTTGAAAACCAGGGCCACTAATCTGTGAACACAGTAGGCAGACAAAACTTATTCTGCTGTATGGCCACTTTGGCCATAGGCTACAACAAAAGTTGAACTTCTGTTTTTAATTGGCCTGGGCAATTATTCTATGTACTGTGCTTTGAAAGCATCTACCCAGTTGGGAAGAAAATAAACTCAGTTTAGAGTTGACACACACCAACCTAGGTAGGTGAAATAAAGTGCAGTTTGATGCTTTTTATCTCTTTCCTTCTTTGGAGTATTTGGTTTCCCTTTTCATATTTTTATTGCATATTTAGTATCCTTCAATACAAGTACACACAATTAAAATTGTAATATTTAAAAGCTAAATAAATTAAAAGATTATCAAGTGATTCATCATTTGTAAACCTTTTAAAATAAAATAGGCATTTACACACTCCGTTGTTAACAGATTTATCTGTTAGTACTAATTAGATAAGTACACCACTGATTGCCTTAATTTTATTTTTATTAGATGAGACAATTTCATCAGCATACTTCACTATAGTCATTGAAGTATAAATGTGAGAGAGGATGTGAGTTTACAATGTTGTACCATTTCTAGAAGATGGGTCATCAGGCTAAGAATGCTACACAAAATGGTGACAATTAAGCTTGTATTGCAGCCACAGGACAATGTTCAAGTTTTTTTTATGAAACTTTTATTAAATTAGCATTTCTATGCAAAAGATGAAAATGTAATTTATTTTCTAGAGTTTATATTCTGTTATGCATATTTTTATTTTGAAGTTCTAGTCTATCTAAAGAACATTTTATGGTATTTTAGGAGTAATTGGCAAAGAAAACCAATGCAGGTTTTTTTTTTTCATTTAACCATCTGACACATTTTCTTTTAAGTTGACAAAAATTTTTGTGTTAAAAGGCTAATGAACATAATTTATTTTTACATCAGAAAAGGAGTTCCATCTATCTATAGTCTGTAAAGCTCATTTATTTTTACTATGGTAACAGGGTCATCACCGAGTTAGTGTGTCATCTTACTATCTGGACTGGAACTGTTAAGTTACAGTATGTGTTGAAATACTTAATGCAGAGAGGTTCATTTTCATGACTGAGTCTTCAGTTATTTTGTATTTTTTTCGATATTTTTGAAATACAGACTTGTCAAAACTGGTTAATACTGAAGGATGGAATTCCTCAGAAAAATTTTGGCTAGTCTCTGAGTTATATAATATGTGTGTGTGTGTGTGTGTGTGTGTGTGTGTGTATAAGCAGAGGGGGTTTCAGAGGAGCAACCGCGTGTCTTTGGGGTGCGTTTAGCCCCCCTCTTCACAACACAAGTGGCTGGCGCAAAGCGCAGGCTGGTGGGGTTGGTGAGCAAAGCGAGTGGGGGGAAGCTCCTAGTATACCAGAAAGGGCAGAGTTGGAGGTGGCACAGGGGTGAATTTAGAATTGTGGTTCTGGGTTGGCTGCTTCTTGGCTGGAGGCAGAAGAGATAACTGGGTGAGCTATGATGCTACATTTAAATTCTTTCTTGTTGTTCTCCGTAATACTCATAATATACTTGCATTTGCAGCAATATTCCATTCAATGTTTTGTCAGATAAAATATTTATAAAATTGATCAATCTGTCCTGTCTGTAATCTCCTGTAAAATGTGTAATATGTCTTTAAATTTAATTTTGATTAAAGATCGATGGATTACAAAGCATTATCTAGCCAGCATCACACTACATGTAAGTAATTTATTACATCATTTTCAGAAAGTTCTAGTGAGTGTGTCTGTTACCACCAGTTTTGTACAGTAGTTCCACATCCCCACCTACTCCAGTCATAGTAATCAACAACTTTATGTATCTTGGTATAAGAAATTTGACAAACAGGAGACCATTCAGTACCACAAGCCTGATTGTTTAGCTAATAGCTAAACTGTCCCTATATCTCATCCAGATATTTCTTAAAAATTGTTAAAGTTTCTGCATATCTCATTAGTTTGTTCCAGAGTCCCACAACTCTTTGCGTAAAGAAGGTATTCCTGGCTTCAGTTTTAAATGTACTACCCTTTAATTTTCACTGATGTCCTAGAGTGCTTGATTCACCCTTAATCTGAAAGAATGTTACTGGATCTACTTTATCAATGCCTTTGAGGATTTTAAATGCCTGGATTAGATTCCCACACAGTCTTCTCTGCTTGAGACTAAACAGGCTTACTTCTCTGAGTCTGTCAGAGTAGGACGTGTCCTTAAGTACCATGATGCACCTGGTTGCTCTTCTCTGTACAGCTTCAAGTGCTGCTGTGTCTTTCTTGTACTGTGGTGATTAGAAGTGCACACAATAGTCCTGGTTTTTATCATATCAAATCTATAATTGGATGGGTGTGGTCTTGCATTTACAGATAATAACAGCAAGTGAATGCTAAACATGGAAGCTGAGCCTCAATGCCCAATATTTTTCATTGTACAAAATGAGGAAATTTATAGAACTTTAGAGCAAACAAAGATACCTGTCCAGTGTTTTGTGTTTATCGTACTTTGACTTAGTGGAAAAAGAAAAAAGACAGAGATTATGTGCCTATTCTGGTAAGCTCCTTGCTCCCTAGGTGCCAGCCTGAGGCGAAACTGTAGTATTGGCTGCAGAATGTGATGTCTGGAACTGTGAAAAAAGTTGTGAAGGACTGATGTATAATCAGTCACCTCCTGTGATACCTAATCGTATTTTAACATTCTCAGAGACAACAACATAAAGCAAATGCAGTTATTATTGAACATGCTTTTCAACATTGAATCCTGTATTGCAATGCCAGCCATAAAGAAATATGAAATCATAATGTTTGAATTCAAAGAGTAACAGAATTTGGGTGACATCTGTATAGACAATCTCAGTGCATGGCTTACAGAAAAAAAAACTGCTGGTGCAGATGATATGTTTGAAAATAAGTATAGACAAGACACAATAAAGAGTAAAATGTATTGTCATTTAAAAATAGCTTGAAATAGGATTTTTGATGTGCCTGTGTTATAACTGGGTTAGTCTGCAACCTTAATTTCTATAAAACAAATTCCCAGATAAAAAAAAGAAAACAAGTTAAACTTAAGAGACACTAGAGAGCTTTCTTAGAGTATTAAACTTTGAGAACAGTATACTTTTATTTTGTATTTGTACTTTCATTTATACATTTTTTTTATGTTTTATGTTTTTTCTACATTTCTACATAGCACTAAATATTTCTTCTGTATAATTGGATTGGCCTTTGTTGAGCCTCTTTCACTGTTGTAATGTACCTGATGAACTTTGCTTTGTTTTGTGCCTGCTCCTCTACATTATATACAATCCATCCCTTCCTTTCTTACAATAAACTTGGTTTGATGTGTGTTATTGTGTTTTATTTGTTTGTATCCATGCTTGAACATCTTACCAAACTAGGTCTAATGGAGGATAATCTACTGCAGAATCAGTCAAATCATTGCAGAAGGAATTGAACAGCGTGTAGCCTTGGACAGACTTGTGACAGGTTAAATTTAATGTAAGATATTATTCAGTATTACATATAGGACATAGAAATATGAGATGAATTCACAGTGCAAGGTCTGAAACTTGGAAGTACCCCTTATGAGAAGGATATTGGAGTCTTAATAGACTTCTCACTGTGTAAATCCAGTGTATGGAACCATTAAGAAAGCTGATAGGATGCTAGATTATACAGCACAATATGTGTAGTACGAGTCAAAGGAGGTTATGTTTAAGCTTTATAATACCATAGTGAAGCCACATCCTTAGGCTTTGCAGTATCCCTCAGGGTTGCTGGATATCATGGCCAGCCTGTACATTGGTACTGTAAGTGCTGTGCAGAGTGGAGGCAGGACCTCTGCATTTTCCCCACCTCATTCTGGGGTTCATCAGAAGTGTGTTTTTGCTCCTACTCTGTTCATTGCTTGCATGGACTGGATGTTGGGCAAGGTTGTGGGCTCCAGCAGCTGTGGGGCATCATTTACCGAAGAAAGATTCACAGATCTTGACTTTGCTGACGATGCTGTGATCTTTGCGGAGTCAATGGAGGCTCTGATCGGGGTGCTCGAGAGACTGAACGAGGAGTGTCTGGGCCTGCGAGTGTCCTGGATACAAACCAAGATCCAAGCCTTTAAGGACTTCTTAGGCACAGCCCTCAGCAGTGTGTCTGTCTGCGGAGAGAGTGTCGACCTTGTCGAGAGGTTTACTTACCTTGGCAGTGACAATCATGTCTCCTGTGACTCTTTTTCTATGAAGTCAGTAGACGGTTGGAGGTGTCATGAGGTCACTGCAAAGGGGTGTGTGGCGCGCCCAATATCTATGCAAAAGGATGAAGGTTCAAGTCTTTAGAGTCCTGGTGCTTCCTGTCATGCTGTATGGTTGCAAGACATGGACACTATCCAGTAACCTGAGACGAAGACTAGATTCCTTTAGTAATGTGTTTCTTCTGAGAATCCTTGGTTTTGACTTTGTGTCGAATGAGCGGTGGCTCACGGATTACAGAATGAGGCACATTACCTGCATTGTGAGGGAGCGTCAGTTACAGCAAGATTCCCTGAGGGTGATCCGGCTCACAGGATTCATTGCTGAGGACCTGAGTGGCTGGACCAGCCAAGCAGATGCCCACGTAACATCTGGCTGTGGCAAATAGAGGGTCATTTCTGGAGGGTGGGACTGGACTGCATGTCTGCATGGGGGTTTGCCTACCAGGATCCCGAGCTGTTCCGTCATATGGTGGGTGCGTCAATGTGTTGTACCACTGCATGCTACCTGAACTGACCTGGTGAAGACATATGTGGAGTACATATACTATGTACAGTTTTGGTATCTGACCTTCAAAAATTGATGTTATTTTGGAGAAGTCAGGTAGACTGGATTGGCAAGCTTTGTTGGGCACGGCGGCCTGTTCTTGTAAAAAATTTTCTAAAGTGTTAATGTATTCTGCATCAGTGTTCGCTGAATTGTGTACTTTTATAATGACTAATTCAGTGGTCATATTTTTCTTTCATAGTGTTTGTGGATTTAGTTGGGATTGCAGATATGATTTTTACAGTGCATACTATATATATATATATATATATATATATATAAATAATATATATATATATGCATAATTTATATATATATATATATATATATATATATATATATATAATATATATATATTTATTTATTTGTATTTCGTGTGTGGTGTTGATAATAATGTGCTGCTGCAACTTCAGCCAGTTCTGTAATCACAGATTTGAAAATCTATCCTTTATAAGACAATCTTTGGAATGGAAAATCAGGAATGTCTAAAGAAATTCCAGATAGCACCAGCTTAAGATGGCAACATAATACATATTCACAGTTTTTCTTGTTTTGTTTTGTATCATATTTTATGTGTAGTTTTTAATCAATACAATTTATGAGCTTCACAACAGTATGTGATGCAGTTGCCACTGTGTGGCAAAAATTTCTTGTGATAATGGAGAACACTGGTTTCCATGTGCTTTAATCTAATGGAAGAACCTTCTACATGTCATGCTTTGTTCCCCAGAATATACTCAAATAGGGTTTATTGCCTATATTGGGAAAGTGAGAGATGGAGGGAGTGATGCACCAAGGTCTGATTAATGCTGAAAACCTTGGCTTCTTTAGTTCTAAAAGTTATTTTTCAGCACAGATTAAAGCTGCTGGCTAAATCAACTCTATTTGCTCAAAGTGCTTATTTGTTGCTGCTGCCTGTTGTTTTTGCTAGAAGAGAAGTGCTGTGAAGGATTGTGGAGGTGCCCTGTTCTTTGAACCACACCTCCTGTTGTGTATGTCTGGCTCAGTTTTGCTTCCAGTCCTTTAAATTTTGCAGTTTTTTATTTATTTTTTTTATATTAATCACTTGCCTGATTTTCACAGATCTTTGTGAATCAATTACCCATCAGTTAACTGGGTGCATTTGCACTCGCTGTTCGGGCAAGTGCTCTAAGAGCTATACTGCAACTATCACATGCAAACCAGTTCACCGCTCCTGAATCTTTCTTTACAAATGTTAGAAATGCATACTAAACAACATAAATTTTATTCATTACTATAAGTTGTTGTCCATGTTGTTCTGCTGTTGTAAAATGTATGTTGTTAAAGTAATACCCTCAGTTAACAAAGTAGGCGCATTCCCTAAGAATATTTTGTTAAAAGAAACTTCTTTACTGGAGGCAGATTAACCACATCAGGAATACAGATACGTATTGTAGTGACCCAGGTTGGAGGGGATTTCTGCAGGTGTCACTTGGCTCATACTGTCAGTCATCCTCCTTCCTTGGCCACATTGCAGCACAGCTGCTGATGCTCTAGTTTTGCACAGTTCTTTCGATGCTCCACCACACACATTCCTCTGCCTCGTTCACTGCTCCGATCTTTATGCCACCTTACACCTCATTTGGCCTCACAGGCAACACCATCTGCCTCACTTTCTCCAACTCTGTGAGACAATCCCAGCTAAGATCCTTAAGAAGTCTCACCAATTGGCATGCACCTAGACCGATGGATTGTAGCAGCGGGGAAGCATGTCAGTAGTGTTGGCAGGTAAGTGCTTTAAATCAGAGCCCCTATTCCCCGATCTGCACTATCACCTTTCATGACCGGGTGCAAATCCCAGTGATTCTGCTGTATGCCATTTGTTTTTTCCAGCTTCTACTTTCTTTATTAATCTGCATTTTAGTTTTTAAAGATATTGCTCTATGTTTTTATAACCTACCATGCAAATTATACTTTGGTTTTTATGGGAAAAAAAACATAACTACTGTTTGCATGAAATAACTAAACACTCACTTATAATAGCTTTTCCACAGTACGTTTTATGCCAACTTTGTTATAAGGGAGATTTGTTAACCTAGGTATTACTACATACTCTTACTGTGTGTGTAAAAGAAGTTTCTGTTGGTATTGTGTCTTTTACTTGCCTTCCGGAGAATTAAGAGAGAGTGAGTATATTTGTGAAGAATACGCTAAGAAAAGCAGCTGAAAGACAGCATACAGGAGCATTATTATTTTAAATAGAAGAACTAGTTGGTCTCTTGTGAAATTTAGCAAGAACACATACAAAAAGATTTGCCTACAGTTAAAAATAATGAACTAATTATAGTTCTATGATATGATGAACATAACTGTAAATATACTAGGAAGCCTGAAATAAGAGTTACTCCTGGTTGCATCTAATTTGTTTTTTTAAAATTTATCAGCTTTGTGTTGGAGTTTCCTTTCTTATTTACATTATGTTAATTTTTTCAAAGACTTGTAGACACCACATTACTTATACTGTATAATGAACAAAGCACTGATAACCTAGTTCTGAACCCTTGCGTTTAATATTTATGCACACAGACATGTTATATTGTTGTTTATTTATTAATGCAATAATGTTTTTCAAATGAGATTTCTAGCAGTCATATCATAAAACCAAAATGAGCAATGTGCAGTTTAATTCTAATATATAATTAAAACACTAAACTAATTTTAAACCTTCTTAAAGATACACTTTTAAAAGGCAGATGTACTTTTCTAATTAATATTGCAGCAGCATAATTTGAGATTATTCAAAATTAGAGCCTGCTTTTGTTATCATATACTTACTGATAAGAATTTCAAAAACATTTTAAATTCCATTGAAAAAAATCATAAAACACTTAAGGTTTTAAACAGGCGTAGGTGACCTTGATCACCCAGGTCTATTTCTGGAAACATTGAAATCCATGTTATATTGCTATGAGAAGGTAAAACAATATAACAATTCAATCTCCCTAGTCCAATAGTTCCCAAACTCGGGCCTGGTGTGCCCACACTGGCTACAGTTTCACAATCAGCGAGTCTTCATCCCTAATTGATCTCACTGTTCATTTAGGTGGTCTGAACTGTGCGAGATTTTTTTATATTCATAACAAATTCAGAAATTTTACGTTCTTAATTCTCTTTTGATGTTTGCCTATTCACTTTGTTCTGTTGAATTTCTTCCATGTATCATATTTTATTAATAACAATAAGTAGAGTAAACACCTGGGCAAACGACACCATATGCCTAAAGACTGCTGTTTCACCTGTGTCATGCCCACTAGCTTAATTATTAGAAGAAAATGGCTTAAATAACCTGAACACTTGGAAATTCATAATGAAATCCATAATGATAGATAGATAGACAGAAGTATATTTATTCCCGGGGGAAATATGTTTTTTTAAAGAGGCTCTTTAATTGAATTAAATAGAAACAAAAATGGTGAGAAATATCAAACTTCTGATGACCATAAAAACCAAGATTAAAAAACACTTCATTATCTCCATATACAGTAACATATATTCATGCATGCTGCATTCCTATAAAATTCAGCAAGCCCAATTTTGAAAGTTCTAGTGTCACCCCTTTTATAATTCTATGTCATTTGTCCCAGTATCTACTTCATGCATGTTTGTCATTATTAGGATATGATTAAGGATGCAAACTACACAAAAAAGGAGAGGTAATACGAAAATGGCAAAAATTATAGACAAATGATGAATATTTCTAAATTTGCTATGAATGTAAATCTTACACTACTGCTGTTTTTTAAATGTAGAATAAGAGAAGAAAAAAGACCAGCTAATTAATCAGTGAGATCAATTAGAGGTAAAATAACTGACTGTAAAACTGGTTGGAAGAAAAACCTGCACCTCCAGTACTGAACCTGGAAATCATTGCCCTAGACATTTCATGTTTGCTTCCCTGTTTGTAATGCCTGCTAATCTTGAAGAAGGATTCACTGGCTGAACAGCTGTCTTCATACAGACAGGCTTTCTATAAACTCCAAAACAGTGCTAGTATGAATAAAAGAAATCCTTTTAATTTTGAGCACTGTTTCAGACTAGATCAATTTCAGGTCTTGTCATCTTTGCCCCACCCCACAACTGTGCTTTAATTTATCATTCTTCAGTACCCTTGGCTAACCCCACTTGAGACTGAAGCCGTTTGTGATGTGCAGGGTTTGTGCTCAAGAATGTAAGAACTGCTGACGATAAAGGTGATAATTGGATTCAGGGTGAGATTGTGGTAGTTGCAGGATGGGGATTTTTTTTTCTCATAGTTTACTGTCACAAACAATGCTAGTAAATGATTAGTACACTTACACTGGGATGTATTTGAATTTAATGCTATGGCATGATCTTCTACAGAATCATAAAATCTGTTTTTAATTCCTAACCAAAGCCACTTCCATTCTGAGTAAATACTGTCTTTGTGGATGAGAATGTATCCATCATGTTTAGAAATGAATTCCTTATACCTGTCTTGTGATCAACATGCTTTCTTGAAACAATTTGGGAAATATCCCATCTCTCTTTCCTGAACCAGTGCTTTGCCAGAAGCTTGTGAACAGTGTCTGTTCCAGCTCCATTTTCCATGACCTCCCTCAACACAGAAGAGAAATTGCTGTGGAGTTAAGAGTCTTATGCATTTTGGCATCTGTTAGATATTATCAGGACACCCTCAGTATCTGTTTCTTTGTCTTTTGTCTACCCAGCTAATTTTCAGTCACCTGAGGAGGCTTACTATCAAATAGTGATTAGTGGACAGCCACACTTCTTTACGTACTAAATGTCACTATCAAATCATATAACCACACTGTCAATTACTAACCTTTGGCCCAACCTTCTTTGGTACTAGGTACGCTTAAGAGTAGGCATGTGTGTGAACATAGTCTCTGTTATTGACAGTTAATGACTAACACAAAAATGGCACTTTCCTATTTGCATTTACATCAGGAAGGCTGTTCTTTTCAGTTAAGCCTCTCAACATATTTCTGTCATTCAGCTTTCAGGTGTTGAAGTCTTCCAGAAAGACTGCAAATAGCTTTGTAACACTGAATCTGTTTATCTCTTAGACAGCCTAAAATTCTGAACATGTTTTAGCTATATATGCAGAAGTGAAACGAGTGAAAGTTTTTTGTTCCTGTAATGTAAACTTTCAGTAAGCAACCCAGTTACTGTATTTAAAGGTATAAACACTAGCTGTATAACACCTGGTGATTACATTTTTGAGAATCCTTCATCTGTCTCTAAGAGTGATCACTCCTTATGAAAAAGGTGGTTCCAAAGCTAGATAGGTGTTCAACTTCCAGCAGTTGCATTACAAGTGTTGTTCACACCACGACCAGGTGGGTCACTTGTCCACCAGACATTTATTGATGAACACTCTCTTGGATCTGGCTGTAAAACTGTGCCCTTAGTTCCTGTAACCAGGGCGAAGTTCTCATTTTGCATTTGAATTATCATCGGAATCTATTTTTTGATTTTAGATTTACCAAGGGTTACCCTAAAAGTAGAAGTACAACTCCAAGGAAAACTGGGTAATGCCAGCCCTTGTGCTATACCTAGTCTCCAATCTAGAGAAGGATTTTATTAGCAGAGTTGTGTAATGGTTTAGGCTTTGGACTTCAAACCCCAAGATCATGGGTTCAAAGTCCCCTAGTGACACTGTGTCACCATGAGCAAGTAACTTCGCCTGCCCATGTTACAATTGGAAAAATAAAAGAGCTGTAACCAGTTTGTTTCGCAGATGTTTTATGCCACCTTGCATAAAGGCATCAGCCAATAAAGTAAATACTCAAAGGTAATGCAAAAACTGAATCACATTTTTTTAACCCTTAATAGATTATTTGGGTAGAAAATATGAGACCAAAAATAGACTTCCTGACCACAGTGTGACCATCAGCACAGGCTACCACAGAATAACTTGGATAGCAAGTGATCACTTTGAGCAGGATAGTGTTAGAGACTAGAATTCACTTCCCATTATTCTGCTTCAAATGGCAAAAAAATTAGAAGTCCTTTTCCAAATTTACATTCTAGTAAAGAATTCTCCAATTTAAATAAGAGAAGCTGATCTTAATATTTTGAGTAAATAATTGGGCTACTGGGCTAGACGTTCTATGAGAGTAAAGGGCAGTGTATAAATGCTCAACATTTAAAGAAAGAAATTATTTTCTTAATTCTTGGGGATAGAATCTTTACCAAGAGAGGTCTTAGGCCAGGTTTATACTTCAGGCGACATGTGCTCCAGCAGATGCTACTGCTACACAAGCATTGTACTAGTCAAGGGTGGTATACCGGTTCATAGCGAAAACCGTTTTTTATTTTTGTTACGATATGGATTTTTCTTATACCGCAACACCGGTTTAAATTGCCTAAACAACGTTCGGAATGTGGCGCAGCGGGTAACTGTTTAAGGGGGACCTTTTTCACTGCTACACCGCTAAACACATGCAACGGAGTACATGTGGTAGTGGAGGTATTGCGCGGTCAAAATGGACAGAGAACATTCCGAAACTGAAGCTGTAGCAGACGATAAAGGTGAACATGATGACACAGAAGAACTTTTGCTGGAAAAAAGGAGCCGTGTCTGTTGTCTGGAGATGGATTTAAAAGGTCGGATGTGGACCATTATGTTCAAATGTGTGAAAACTGTTTCTATACTACTAGATTATACTGCAAGCCAAGTTGTACTTGTTTTATTTTTTTTAATACTGCGTAATATACCTGGGTACTGTGTAATAGTGTGACAACATGTTGACTTTATTCTTGACATTTCCACTTTAATCTTGACGCTTATGACCAGAATAAAGTTGACATGTTGACTTTATTCTCGCCATTTGTCGAGATTAAAGTCGACATGTTGACTTTATTGTCGTAATTTGTTATTAAAGTAGAACATCGTAAACTAAACTTCATATTAAAATGAATATTTTCTCAAACCCCATCATAAGTTATGTAGCACATTAAATGCTTTGTGTTAAGTGTTCCCGGAGCCATGTTAATCGCTACGTGCTTCTTAAACTGACTTCCTCTTGCACTAAGAGGAGGCACTGGTAGCACACAGAATACATTAATTTCATGATATCCCTACTCCCTGAACATTTAGAATGCTAAGATAAATACTTGATATAATTTTCATGATGAAATGCATTACAGCATGTATTAATCTTGTGGGCGTACGGTGGCGTGGAGGTTGCACTGCTGCCTCTCAGCAAGGGGGTCCCAGGTGTTCCCTGCCTTGAATTTGCATGTTTTTCTGGTGGGTTTACTTGGCGTGCTTCAGTTTCCTTTCAAACTCATGTAGGATGTGGGGTTTTGTTATGCTATATTGACCCTGCTAGTGTATGTTTTGCTCGTATTCACCCTGTGATGTGCTGGCGTTCAGGATTTGCTCCTGCCTCGCACACAATGCTTGCTGGGATGGGCGTAACCCTGAATGGATGGCATAATTAAACATGTATAACAAAGATTTTTTTTAAAGTTTTGAACACTCCGTGGTCTAAGTTTATAACTAGTTTAGTTTAATTTCACAAAGATGTTTATCGTGTGGTGATTGGTTAGGTGGAGAAAGAAAAAGGAAGGATAGGAGCTGAGGGTTTGGTACGTCAGACAGACAGCACACATGCAATAAAGAAAGCCCGCTCAGAAGAACATCCATTGTATTCTGTGTTTGTGTCTCCGACCACCAGATCACAAACCCAATATTTACACAATATTTAAGTTAAACCTGTGCGATACCTATTCAAACATCCAGTTTCTTGGAGCCTCGTCACACCTGCCATAAAGTTCTCTACACTGAACATACACCTGGGGACCTCTTACTGCAAGGGACCAGCACTACCGCCACACTACCATGCATGTTTCATACCTGCTTTAATGCATTTCATCATGAAAAATGATATCAAGTATTTTATCTTAGCATTCTAAATGTTCAGAGAGCAGGAATATCATGAAGTGAATGTATTCTGTGCGGCGATTACTGCCGGCGTCTCCTCTTAATGTAGAGGAAGTCAGTTTAAGAAGCACGTAGCGATTAACAACTGGGTTGGCGAACACTTAACTCAAAGCATTTAATGTGCTACGTTAACTTATGATGGGGTTTGACAAAATCTAGTAAATTAAACATTGATTTTAGGACGAAGTTTAGTTTACGACATTCTACTTTAATTACAAAATAAACTATGAGAAAAAGTGGAAATGTTGAGAATAAAGTCAACATGTTTTTTTTCTTCACTGTGTCTGTATTTTTTTTTTCTTCACTGTAGCCCTAATACGATTCCGTAGGGCTATACCACAAATAGCATTATAAATGCAAGTTGCAGTTTTATTATTTATGTATATAGCTTAGCTTGAAGCAAGGGCCATATTAATGCAGTTTGCCTTAATGATGGTTCAGTTGGTAAAGATGTCATCACCAAGTTGCACTTGTTTTATTTTATTTTTATTTGGTGAATACTGTGTAATACACCTGGGCTTGATTGAAGTCTTGAAGTAATAGTATTATTACTGGAAGTTGCATTATTATTTATTTTATTGTTATTATTTATTAGTTTAAATATTATGCAGTTTAATGATGGTAAAGTTGTTTAAAAAGTCACTTTAACGTGTCAGTGGACAGAGATTGTTAACATTAACAGAATGTGTAGTTGGTTTACAAAAAATATTTACTCTTTTTTCCTTTTCTAAGACATGTTCAGTTCAGTACAACTTTTGACAAACACCTCTGGATATTTTACTAAGTCTAAATGCCTCTTTGGATGGTTGAAAATATGTTGTCAAAATTTATTTTTAAGTTGTTTGCAAAATTTGTTCAATAAAAAGGTTCTATATTTTGACTGTAACTGTCATGCAATGTGATTCCTCCCCTTCATTAGTGCCACCCTCTTGAACTTTATGGGGCCATGCAAACTTGTATTAATACTTGTGTGCACATTAAAATGTTTTTTTGTACAATGTACAATTCTCATGACAGTGGAATAGTTATTCTTAGCCAGTAATTGCAGTGGAAAATGTGGTTAACATCCACTCATGCATGGGAAAAAAATACCATCCAATACCGTGAAACCAGTATAATTTTGAAAAATACCGTGATATAGAATTTTGGTCATACTGCCTAGCACTACATTGTACTATTTATACTTATGTAGATACTTTACATAAATCCGGAAGATTCCACTATGTGGCAGTACGAGATATCATCACGGTGAGAACAAGTTTGGCTTCGCTGTGTTGTGAATTGCCTGAAACGCCCATTAAATTCTCAGAGCACCTAACGACAATATCTCTGAAAAGGATGGATGTTTAATGATTAAATCCATCAATCCAGGAATGCGCCCATTTCAGCTAGCATTGGGCACGAGGCAGAAACAATCCCTGAAAGGTGCATCAGCTCATCGCATGGTGAATACAAGCACTCACATACACTAGCCTCATTTTAGTGTCACCAAATCCCCAAACATACATATTCTTGTAGGGAAACCAGATCACACTGTGGAAACCCACCAAGAAAATATGCAAACTCCAGGCAGGAGACACCAGAAATGTGACTACCTGTGAGACAGCAGAGCTACCGTTCCACCACCGTGCCGCCCCACATGTGTAATTATTAACAGTATTCATTATTTAAATAAAGTTAACTTATTTATCTGTAAAATGTAATATACATACTTTAATGCATTTCATTATGAAAGTGATACTGTATCAAGTATAAATCTAAGGATTCTAAATGTGCAGAGAGCTGGAATATCATACATTTAAAGTGTTCTGTGTGGCGATTGCTGCTTGCCGCTGCTGTAAATGCAGGAGGAAGCCCCAAAAGCACGTAGTGATTAACAGCTTTAAGATGATGTTTACGACGGTCTACTTTAATGATAAAGTATGAGATTAAAGTGGTCATTTCGAGATTTAAGCTGACATTTACACTTTAATCACAAAATACCCCTTTTCACTGTGTCCCTAACTTTTTTTTTTTCCTGTGGCTCAAATACGCCACCGTACATTCTGATGGTATTGTGAAAGTGCAAAAAAAAAAAAAGACAGCACAGAAGATTGCATGTGAGACCTTTAAAATGCATCGTGTCATTATGATGGGGAATATGCGATGCTAGAATATAAAAGCACCACAAATGCATTTGTATGTCGGCATTTTGCTTCACCACATCGAACCATTCATCAAAATCAAAGCGTGAACATCGATCCTGTACGATCTGCAAAGCGGCTTTCTGTCACATGTAAATAGTAAACAGACTCTGACGTGACATTCCGACTTGATCACACTGCGCCCCCAACTTTTTGCTGGTACTGCAACTCGTGTGCGCATCGCATTCATTTCTGAGGACCTGCTCACAGGACGTGTCAAATGAATGCTCTGAACATGTGGCATTCTGTGTGTAAAGTATAAACCGGCCCTTAGATAGAAAGAACTTAATATGTTCACAGAGATACATTTGTCTTTTTACAGAAACTCTTTTTTTCTTCTTTTTATCAAGTAAAGATTAATTGACAGGATATATCAATAAACAGACATGGCATTCAAAGTAACCCAACTCTCCCACCCAACCTGAGCCAAGGCGGAAAAGAAGTCAAGGAGTTACAAGCTGATTTATAAAAAGACAGGTGACAGAATGACTAAAAAGAAAGAAAAACTTTCAAGTTGGCATTTACAGTCACAGGGAGGCATTATACAGGTGTATTGCTGTTGGTATGAAGGAGCCTCAGTAGTGTTTCTTGATGCACTTCTGCTGGATAATTTGTTGGCTGAAAGCACTGCTACTACCTTCATGGGGTCCAGAGTGTGTCCCACAACTGAGCCTGCCCTTTAATTAGCTTGTTGGTTCAATGGGCCTCTCTTGTAGTGATGTTACCAGCCCAGCAGTGTACAGCATAGAAAATTGCACTGGCCATCACAGAGTTGTAGAAGATGTGAAGGATGTCACAACTCACATTAAAGGAGCACAGTGTCCTAAGACAAAAGAGCCTGCTCTGCCCTTATATAGTTCATCTGTGTTATGATACCAGTCCATCGTGTCATTGATGTGGACCCACACATACTTGTAGCAGTGCACCACTTCCATATCCACTCCCAGAATAGTGACCAGTCATAGAGGCTCTTTGGTGTGGTGAAAGTCAATAACCAGTTCCTTGGTTTGCTGATGTGAAGTTACAGACAATTCTTTCTGTACCAAGAAACAAAGTTCTTCACCTGACTCCTGCACTCTGTCTCATCCCGCTTGTGGAGCTCCAGTGTTGCTCACATACACATCAGGGACACAGTCCTTGAGTCTCACAAACTGCGGTTTGCCAGATGGGTTGTCCATTATCCAGGACACCATAGGCTTATCCACCTGCATATCTCTGAGCATGCCCCGTAACAGAGATGACTTGATGGTATTTTATGTCACTGGAGAAATCAAAAAACATAATCCTCACAGTGTTGCCTGCTTTGTTGAGGTGAGCAGAAGCCTTGTGGAGAAGATAAACAAATTGCAATCTCCACTCCAACCTTTGTCTGAAAGGCAAACTGCAGTTTTATTGAGTGAATGCGGTTTATTTGTATATTGTTTATTCTTTTGGTCACATACAAGTTAAAGTCATGCCAATTTAAAATGTAGGTATGGTAAGTAGTCATGTACTTATGTACAATAATGTAGCCAGTTTATATGACCTGAGCCTAGAGCACTTTGAGGTATTGTATAGCTACCAACGAGTCTTTCCTATGCAAAACTGAATTATTTCCCAATTCTTACTCAGCCTTTTGTTCATTCTCATTCATTTCCAGAAAACATGCTAAATTTTCAAACTATTCAGAATAATTACTGGCTTCTTGTTTGTTCAATCCAATGAAGATAGCACATCAATGCAGATATGCTGTATGGTGCAATGCCTGGTCATTAAATGGAAGGATACCTGCCATGTCTGTAGTCTCTAATGTTATGCCTTGTTGTAAGCACAGAAACCCACAGTGTGAAGTAACGATGGGTTAGTGTAGTGAATGTGTACTTTGGCTGATATGTACATTCAACTATTTCGGCTCTCAAACAAGATGGGTAATCACTCTTATGTTTTAATATCAGTGCTGTTAGATTGTTTATGTCAAAATTAAGCTTTTTTCTTTCTCTGTAAAAATGTTAGATATGTAATGAAACATTATTTGATAGGACAACATTTTTATGTTGTTTGATTTCCTTTTTGGGTGGTAAAGTGGGTTAGCCTACCGCCTCATGAATCCATCATTCTAGGTTTCAGTCTTGCACCCAGTTGTTGTCCATGCACAGTGTGCACATTACTTGTCAGGTTTTCCTTCCACATCCCTAAAGACACGTGTGTTAGGTTAATTGGTAATTCTAAATTGGCCATGTGTGGGTGTATGAATCGGTCCCATGATGTATTGGGCTGGTTCCTGCCTTACATCCATTGCAGCTGGTATTAGGGCTGTCTTTCCGTGATGATAAATTGGATTAAAGTGGGTTTGAGAATGTTATGTTGAATTCCTTTCCCATAGTGTTTTCTAGTCCTGCAAGGCTGCAGAAGAATGTCTCACCTGACTGCCATGTTAATGCTAATGCTGATATAATTTGACAGCCAAAAGTGATTGTGAAGGCCTGTTATTAATAATCAAAGGGGAGTGGAACTGATTAGCTGTCATGAATGTGTAGGTAGTTAAAATTTTTCCTTATACTATTTATTTAAATTAGGTGATGGCAGCTGTCAAAATAGTCCAATGTCAAATCCAACATAAAAATACTAACACAAAGTATTGAAATAGCATTAGCTTTAAAAAAGTACACAGGTTAAAAGAAAGCCAATCATTTATCTGTAGGTTCCCTTTATAAATATTCATTAAAGCTTTATTTCCCCAGTATTGATGCCACCTGTACCTTTTAATGGCTGTGTTCTATAACATTCTGTTAAGTTAATGATGATGAACATTCTGTATACCCCACAAGTTGACAGAAGTGATAAAGAGACAAATGTGTTTTAGGACTGGTTAATGAAGGTTATGTCAATGATGCCTCAGGGGAGCGTGATACTAATGGGTTGTGACTTGAATTAACTTGTTGGAACCAGTTCTGATTGTTATGGGGGCTTTAACTTTGATACCAGAAATGCTGAAAATGAGAAAACTTTTATGTTTGATGATGCAATGAAAACGGTTGTGGGCAATACCATGTTCAAAATGGCGGAAAACAAGTTCGTGACAGTTGAATCTAATGGTTTAAGGAGCACCAGAGTCTTATTTGTTTGCAGGGAAAGTTAAATGGGACACAATGAAAAACGTGAAGGTAATCCCCAGAGGAGGTTGGGTATCAAACCATCACTGAGTTGTAGAACTTTTAGTGAGAGGCATGAAGAAGGAAAAATAGGAACAAGTATGTTCTGAGACTGAAGGACTAGAAATTGAATTAGGAAAATTTTCTGACACACTGGCATCAAGAGAGAATGAGGTTCAGGTATATCAAGTGTGAATAGCAAGTGGAAAGCCATGAAAAAGAGAGAGATGCTTTATTTGTCCCCAAGGAAATTTAAAACTTTACAGAAGGTCTAGTTGGGTTGGGGAGCATGTACTCGTACAGCATGTTATCACACCCAGCATATGATGAAACAGCTTGGGATCCTTGTTAACAACCCCCTAGGCAGACATGAGGTTCAGTCCCACCCTCCGGAAATGACCCTCAGCCAGGAGTTACGTGGGTGTCCCCTTGGCCTGGTCCAGCCGCTTAGGTCCTCATCAGTGAGGATCCAGTGAGTCGGATCACCCTCAGGGAATTGCATCACATGGCTGTAGTACCAAAACTGACACTCCCTCACAATGCAAGTAATGTGCCTCATTCGGGACTCCGTGAACAATCACTTGTTCGACACAACCATATAGCAAAATAGGATGTACCAGAACTATAAAGACATGGACCTTCGTCCTTTTGAAAAGATATTGGGACTACCACACACCCCTTTCTAGAGACCTCATGACAAAGCACCCCCCAACCACCCCCATGCTCTCCCAGTCCGTCTACTCATTTCATAGGAAGAGTCACCAAAAACATAAATGTCACTGCTGAGATAAGTAAAACTTTCAACAAGGTCGACATTCCCTCTGCAAACAGACACACTGCTGATGGCTGTGCCCAAGAGGTCATTAAAGGCCTGGATCTTGGTTTTTATGTAGGATACTTGCAAGCCCCGATAAGAGCCTCCATTGACTCCATGAAGATCACAGCATCGTCGGCAAAGTCAAAATCGGTGAATCTTTCTTCACCAACAGATTCCCCACAGCCACTGGACCCCTCGACCCTGCCCAACACTCAGTCCATGCAAGCATTGAATAAAGTAGGAGCAAGAACACATCCCCGACCCTGAACTCCAGAATCAAAGGAGAAAAACACAATGGTTCTGCTTCCACTCTGCAGAGCATTCACAGTACCAATGTACAGGCCAACAAGAGCCTTCTTGTCTGTTGCCGTGCATCCAACATACCATACTGTGAAACAGTATCCCACAGTGCTCTCGTGGTTGAATTATAAAAAGCCACCAATAGTTTTTGCTCCAAGTTGTTTTTTTCTGAGCACTCTTGAAGTGCAATCTCTGTTGCGCTTCTTTTTTTGATAAATATCCAAGCCTCAGTTCCTTTACAAGTCATGCAGCATGCTGATGTACTCCAGAAGTTCTCTTGCCTGTGAGATGATTGGCATTTCAGGCATAGAATGGATAAAGAGGATGAGCGAAAAAACAGAGGAGAGAGAGAGACAAAGTGTGTGGGTATATCCTCAATGGCAAATACCAAATTGGCAAAATTTCTGTGTGTCAGAGGTCTCCATCGTAACTTTTAGCATTATTCAGCTACATTCCCAGTGCTAAAGCAGCAAAAATATTCTAAGTGTTGCACTTAATAAAATCCAGTCATGGCATAGGATCCAAATATCCCATCAACTTCAATCACATCACTTTTAACTAACTATTAAAAATCATGTTACACACTCCCCATGTGTATGTTTGCAGATATACTGTATGTTTGTGGAACTCCATTTTAAAATAGAATCACACAGCAGCACAACATACTGTCCTTAAAATGGCACATAGCAGGTTTCTGCATTATCAGAGTAAAGTGAATTAGGATTTATATATCTGTGAGGCTTTCTTTCTCAGTTGTGACAGTTGCCTATAACATTGATCTTTTTTTTTTTTTTTTTAAATTAAGGAAGTTATCTAAGAAGTAAGGTGCAAGATGCCATCTGATATAAAGCAGAAGTGATAAGTGATTAGTGAACTGTCGGCTTGTGACCCATGAGCTTTTGATTATAAAGAACATGAAGTCATTCTTTACTAATTTGAACTATAATAAATATATTGTACAGTGTTTATTATTAACGTTGTGTCATACAAATAGCTGGGGGAAAGCAAACGCAGCTTTCTTTAACATTTCCTGTCATAAAGTGTTGCTTCCCACAAACTCATTAATGTACTTTGTTAAAGTGCAGATTTTCTGAAAACAAGCTGCACCTTTGTACATTCATATGGAGAAAGTCAAAAATGGACTAAAAGGAAAATATACACTGAAGTAATTCTTGAAAAACGGTCTTCTCTGCAAGATGAGAAAGTTAGCTAAATAAAATGCTCTTCACACATCAGAGTGTAGATTTACATAGAAAATGCTTTAAATGTTTGGTGTTTTAATTGTGATCCGCTAAGGTATTGTACACAAAATGAAAATTTAAAAGCCCCTTCTGTGAACAGTCTGTTTCATTCAGTCTCCATTGGCAGTTTACTCCTTCACTAATAGCCCCCAAGTTTTTAAAATACAAATATCTGTACATAGAAATTGCTCAGGCCTCTGAAAGAGCATTTTCATATACCTGCATTCCTTCATTAAAACGAAATGCTGGTTTCCACCTGATGATGTAGGAAGAGAATAAAAAAGCAGGCTGCTTATGCCAAGTATTGTTAAAGATAAACTGTGTCATTCAAGTTGGCTTAAAACTCGACAATTAAGCCTTTCTCAAAGGTAAAAACCACAAAATTCAAACAGTGGCTACCTGTATGCACATGGGGCTTGCATTATTTCTCATAAAACAAGCCTAAATACCGGCTGCTGTTGACCTTATTTACAATCACGTTTGAAGAGAAAAAAATGTCCAATAGCAATCCCTATCTTCTCAAACGGTGCATCATTGTGACAATGTACTCCTTTGTAGAATTTATTTTTTCAATAACATCACTGTGTGCTCTTTGTTTTGCAAAGTGAACTTACCAAAAAAGTATGTGAAATAGCAGCAAAACACTAATGAAAAAAGAAATGCTTTTCTATACTATAAGACAGAAATTTGCATTTAGTTGTCAGACTGGCTGTCATCAAGATGGTTTTGGTTTGATTTAATTAAATATCAAACACATTGTGAGGCACAGTGTTAACTTCATATGAAAATCTGCCTTAGTCATCTTTTTTAGAGACAAGGAAAATCTTAGAGAGAGATTTATCTTCTAGACAGTGTAATTCAAGACAAATACACTAATTTGGGAAAGATGTGTCAAGACTTGAAGAGTGCAACATACAAAGCAATACAATACTTCTCAAGAATTTGAATATTCATGTTTTTTTGATAGTTTGAAAATTATACTGTATTTGTATTCCATGTTCATTGATTGATTAGAATGTAGCCCTAACAACAATTTGAGAATAATATGTTATGATTATCATTTTTTAAGCTTCTGGAGATTATAAGAAATACTGGGGTGTTGATTAGCAATTTTGATTTTGGTAATTGTACATTCCTCCTCACTAAGCTTTTAAAAGATACTTCCAAATCATGAAAATGGAAACTTAAGTTTTTACATGTTGATTGCATAGTATTGATCAATTGTCAAGAAACAGAAAGAGGAAGATTTTTACATTTATCACAAGTACAATTGTTCTAACCTTGTAGGTTAAATGATACCTGTCTTTTTCACTGAATTACAAACCGTCACCAATTGAGAATTTTACCCTAAGAGATATTTTAGATCCACTGAAGTGGTAATGAGTTCTAACATTCAAAAAATTCTTGGCAAAGAAAAATAACATACATTGCAAAGGTGAATCTCTGGCCATTGGGACCCACGTCAATTTATGTTCTGCTCTAAAAATAGTCTACCATTCAAGGTTCTGTAGTTTGTCACGTCTTTCCCATTTTCCCTGTTAAACATGTCTCTGTCTTCTTTCACTTCCCTTGTCTCTTCATTGTAGATTAGCAGACTGAGCCGATTGCTGTAGAATGGTGACGGACTCTGAAGTGGATTAATTCAGTTACATGATGGATGGACAATGAATTTTAACTTCAAACTTGTGGATCCATAATATCATATAGCATTCACAAGGTTCTTTAGTTGCAAGAAATCAGTGAAATTAGATTTGTAATAAAAGGAGCTGTTGAACTGATCCTTTGCCACATTGCCATTAAGTCCTGTTGAATATACTAGGGATCTGCCCTAGCAATCGGAAGGTTGCCGGTTCGAATCCCGTAAGTGCCAATAGGGACTCTGCTCTGTTGGGCCCTTAACCTGCAATTGCTGAGTGCTTTGAGTAGTGAGAAAAGCGCTATATAAATGCAAAGAATTATTATTATTATTATGTATTCGTAATCATTTTCTCTATTTGTGGGGAACTCTTTCACAATCTTAGAGACCATAGGCTGACAATGGATCTGTGTAATTTTGTATCCTGTAGTGGACTGGCATTTCCATGTATGGCTAGTTTTTGCCTTATGGATAAACACTTCCACTGTATGTGTGCACTGTCCATGTGTGTATTTTATCTGAAGTGACATCCACCTATCCTCCCATGTGTTAATATGAGTTTGTATGAACATGGACCCTGTGATGGACTAGTATATCATTCAGGGTTAATTACTGCTTTGTGCCCACTCCAGCCTTCACAAAGGCTCTGACTTGGATAAAACAGTTACAGAAAACTAATGGATAAATATGTGGTACAAAATGGATGGGTGGATTAATGTCCTTTAAGTGTTAAAGTCATTTGTTAAAATATTTTTTCCTTAAGCTCTTATTTCTTAATAGCCATATTTTTCAGAAAGTGACTATTGTAAGAGACCCTATTCTTTTCAGAATAAAAGAAGCTATAAAAGCTTGTTTTTCTTTCACAGATTTGACACACCTAAAAAAGTTGGGATGGTAAAGCATTCACTACTTTGTAATGTGGCCATTCCTTCTCACAGCACTTAAGACATTTTGACACTGAGAATACCAAGCAATGAAGTGTTTCAGGTGTTATTGTGTACCATTCTTCCTGCAAACACGTCTTAAGGTGTGCAACAATACAGGGTCCTCATCATCATATATTTATGTTTCAAAGTTCTCCTCATATTCTCTATAGGGACAGGCCAGTCCAGTACCAATTCTCTCTTCTTACACAGCCATGCCTTTGTAATGTATATAGAATGTGATTTTGCATGGTGTTGTTGAAAAATGCATGGACGTCCCTGGAAAAGATGTCAGCTTGAAGGCAACATACGTTGCTCTAAAATTTCAGGGTTCTTTTCTGCATAATTGCTGCCATCACAGAAATATAAATTACCTTTGCCAAGGGCACTGACATAACGCCATACCATGACAGACCCTGGCTTCTGGACTTGTTGCTGATAACAGTCTAGATGGTCCTTTTCATCTTTGGTCCGGCGCACATTGCCTCCATTTCTTCCAAAAATGATCAGGAATACTGATTTGTCTGGCCACAATACATGTTTCCTTTGTGAGATGGTCCATCTAAGATGCCTCTGAGTCCAGAGAAGTCGATGCCACTTCTGGATATGGCTTACATGCACAGTAAAGTTTTAAGTGGCATTTGTGAATGTAACTCCGTATTGTACTGCTTAACAAAGGTTTGCCAAAATAATCCCTTGCTCATGTGGTTATATCAGCTATTGATAAGTGACGGTTCTTGAGGCAGTTCCTTCTGAGGGATCGGAGATCACAGGTGTTTAGCTTAGGCTTTTGCCCTTTTTGCACTGAAATTCCTCCAGATTTCTTGAATCATTTAATGATAATATGCAATGTAGAGGAAGACATGTGCAAATCCTAATGTTTCTTTGAGGAACATTTTTTTAAACATTTCGATATTTTTTTTACACATTTGTTTACAAGAAAACTGGAGATCTACTGCCCATATTTGTTTCTCAAAGACTTAGCTTTTTATGGATACTGCTTTTGTAACAAGTCATGATTCCAATCATCTGTTTACATCGCCTGCTTGAATTCTCATCATTGTTTAATTATTTTACT
Organism: Erpetoichthys calabaricus; assembly: GCF_900747795.2. NCBI lineage: Eukaryota > Metazoa > Chordata > Cladistia > Polypteriformes > Polypteridae > Erpetoichthys > Erpetoichthys calabaricus. The sequence goes on along the minus strand of NC_041397.2, from coordinate 63,894,299 downwards.
TCATTACTAGCCCTAATTGGCATCCATGACTGGCCTCAAATGTTGGAATATTAACAAATGAAATGAAGTTGACCAGACAAAACATGAAATACCTTGGGTTCATAATGTCAGCAATGAAGTAAAAGTCAAATTATAAATGTAAGAATCAGACTGCCATACCGTTCCAACTTTTTCTGATTCAGGGTTGCACTTGTCATGTGTTTTAGAAGTGTTCTAGTTAGAATCTGCCAGTTTTCATTCCAAATGCATAATTAATTTATAACTGTTTTTATTTTTTTTCTCACAGTTGTATATTAATTTTTTTTAAACAGTACATGTGCAGTACATCTGTGTGTGTTTTTCATGTAATGTATGCCATGTGGTATAATACATGCATATTAGATTAGTTAGTGATTCTAAATTGTTCTCATCTGAGTTTAACTCTGGAGGTCCAATTAAAGGACATCAAGCATCATGTAAGTTGATCATAGGAATATATGACACACATGAATTTCAAAAGTCACATGTACCACATCTTCAGCTCTCATGTATCATATAGTTAGAAACAAATGTTAGCAAGTCAGTGCAAAACAAAAAAAGTTCTCCACCAGAATGGTTATTCATTATTTAATACAACATATACTCTAAATTCCCACCTTTGAATCTTGGATGTCATACTTAAAGGTAACTAGAAAAAGTCCCTCAGTAAAATTTACATGGAGGATCTCCATCTCTTTCACTTATAAAAAACCACAGACCTTTTAAAATGTGAATCCTACAGACCAATTTCACTTTTAAATACAGATGCCAAGGTATTGGGTAAGACACTATCTAAAAGAATTGACAGCTTTTTCTTGTCCATTAAAGGATAGACAGTCATTCTGTAATGTATTTATTGCCAGCACTTTATGTGAGGGAGAAAACTGTAATTCATAGAGCTGAATTTAACAGCTTTGGCCACATTGCAGAAATTTTGTTTCAGACCAAAAATAACTTCATTATATCAAGAAAGCATCAGTAAATAGGTTATTAATCTCTGTGCAGTGTGACATTTGACATACTGGTAAAATTACTTATGAATATAAAGGATTTTCAGGTTGTTTATTGAAGTATGCAATATCAAGAGAAATATGTCTCACTTAAGAAACTTCTAACCATTCTAAAGTGACGTTATTTTAATAGGGCACATTGCCCAGATGAGTAACCACTTTACTGATGCTTTTTGTCATTATAACCAAAAGAAGACTTTGTTAATGTCTTATTACATAAGAGTTAATGAGTAGTAGATACATTTTTGCAGTATCTAAGCTAAAGTTTTACAGAATATTTCAATTAAAAAAATCCTTGGATACATATTATTCCCTCTCAGTTTCCCTCATAAACACTCCCCCAATACCTGATCAGTTTTCTACATACTGTATAGCCTTCTAACTCCCTGAGACTGAACAATCAGCAGAACAATTGTATGTAGTTCCAAGTAGGAAGAAACAAACTCATGGATGTGGGTCACAGAAACACCATGGGGAACATCAGTAATACCTGAGAGTGGCTCCATAAATTTCACTAATATTTTTTTTTTTTCCCAAATATATTTCTGGCAGTGTTTAGGTGAGCAAGTATGTAGATAGCCAGAATTGCCAGCTACTAGCAGGCCATTCTAGTAGCTTCCAATTTTTAGCAACAATAGTTTGTGATCTGTTTTTTGCATGGCATCTACACTGGAATTCTTCATACAACTCATTGAAAACTGTGTAACTGGATTTAGTTGGCAATAAGGAAAGGAAGGTCGGAGGTCATCTTATAATTTTTAAAATCTTCACGAGTCAAGTCTTTCGAGAACACGAAAAATCACTGCAATTTTAAATTCAAATGGAACAAAAACAGAATGAAGTGACACACTGAGACCTTCGTCCCAAGAGAGATTAAGAAAGGGATACAACAGTTAACTACATGAGTTAGGGATAGGGTCAAACAGGACACTAACATTTTTTAATTGTGGAGAGAAGGTTGTAAGATTTTTCTCATCAGCAACTATACAAAAAATAATTGGATTTTGCAAGTATGAGAGCTTTCTTGCAGCTGGCAGTTTGATCTTTGTAAAGCTCTATCATAGACTGAATGGGTATTTAAATGAGCAGTATTGTATGATGTCATTTTAAGTTATTGTAGCCATATCCTGTGCTGATGAAATGGTAGGCTCTAAAGTGGATTGCCTACAAAGCAAATCCATTAAAATTGGTAAACAGACAGTGTTTATATTTTTACAGTACATCCTTTGTTATGGGTGGAATATGGAGGAGGTATAGGGATTAAGTATAAAGGGAAAAAACTGATATCTCAACATTTTCTGGCATTTTTAACGGTAATTTTCACCTTTAAAAAATCAGAACTGCAGAGTCATCTTAAACTGTAGAAAAAGTAATTGCCAAGCATTTCTTAATGTTTAAATTAAATATTGTGGTAGTGGAAGATCATTGTTAGGTGTTCCTTTTTATTGTAGCTTGCTTTACCTTCGACATAGGTAAAATTTTAAATGGTGCTTCCAGCAGGATATGGCACATTGTCACAAAGTACATATCAATTCCATGAACATAACAATGACAGTTTTTTTCCAGTAGTTTGTACAGTCCCCAGTCCTCAGTCCAGTATAGTACCTTTGGTATGGGGTGGAATGAATGGATTGCAGTGTGATTGTGTAGCCAGAAATGCTTGCTGACCCCACTATGCTTTTCCAGTCCTCTTCCATCCAATATCTTTACCCTTTTAAACCTTTTTATTTATTTGTTGGTTTCTTTTTATTTGAAACTCTTCTTGTAAGGCAAGCATCCTAGAATCATCTTTTCTCTCTTGCAGATGACAATGTATTTAAGAAAGAAGCCAACTGTGAGGACCTGTAAGGTGTTTGTTTCTCAAACGATAGACTTAATTATCCTTATCCTGTTATGCCTTTGTGTGAAATCTTCCACGTCTGTCGCCTGGAATAGCCTTCATTCTGCCAAAAAAAAATGAACATGTTTCTTGAGAATGTTGTTTCATTTTGGCCATTTTTGAACTCATAAGTGAAATTTAGAAATGTCTGTGCCTTACAGTCCAAGTGATCAGTGTAACAAGTTTCAGTAGCGCTAATGCTATTACAAAGCTTTCTGTAATAACATTTAGCAATTTATACATGACTTATTAATGATATGTTAAGGGAGTTTACCATTAGGACACTGAAGGCTTCTGAAAATGAGGCTTTGCAGACATATATGCATTATAAATTAAAAATCAGTCATTTCAAGCAGTAATAACTATTACTAGTAATAAAACATGACACTTTCTCTGTGTGCACAGACTTTTGACTGGTTAATGTATATGTGTGTGTGTGTGATATGTAGGTATGTGTGTGTTATATGAGAGTTCTCTATCTGTATATATTATATACGATAATAAAAACCATGTAGTAACTGCAAGTAGTACCAATGTTTGTTTACTTCATATTAAATAAACATACAGTGATCCGAACTGACATAGCTGAATCATGAACATGATAAATATACTGGGAGTTGTTTCAGTTGAATACACATAAACAGATAGTGGTAACTAGCTCCTTTCCTGGAATAAGTGCTGCCAAAGCTGTTTATCATTGTTTTTTTACTTTACAACCAGAAAAAGAAACACAATTTTATTTATTGCATTAAATTCATGCTGTAATATATCTGTTCTCATCATCTTGTACACAACTTTCCGTTCCCTCCTGTCTTCCTCTCTGGTTGAATTTTGCATTAATTGTATGCATTATCCCACTACTGCTTCACATCAAGTATGGAGGCCCAGATAGATTATCTTTTAGGTAAAATGCAATCTTTAAAGCTACACCTACAGCATCACAGAAAGTGAGTACACCCCTCACATTTTTGTAAATATTTTATTATATCTTTTCATGGGACAACACTGAAGATATGATACTTTGATACAATGTAAAGTAGTCAGTGTACAGCTTGTATAGCAGTGTGAATTTGCTGTCCCCTCAAAGTAACTCAACCCACAGCCATTAATGTCTAAACCACTGGCAACAAAAGTGAGTACACCCCTAAGTGAAAAATGTCAAAATTGTGCCCAAAGTGTCAATATTTTGTGTGGCCACCATTATTTTCCAGCACTGCCTTAAGTCTCTTGGGCATGGAGTTCACTAGAGCTTCACAGGTTGCCACTGGAATCCTCTTCCACTCTTCCATGACGACATCACGGAGCTGGCGGATGTTACAGACCTTGTCCTCCTCCACCTTCCATTTGAAGATGCGCCACAGATGCTCAATAGGGTTTAGGTCTGGAGACATGCTTGGCCAGTCCAGCACCTTTACCCTCAGTTCCTTTAGCAAGGCAGTGGTCGTCTTGGAGGTGTGTTTGGAGTCATTATCATGTTGCAATACTGCCCTGCAGCCCAGTTTCCGAAGGGTGGGGATCATGCTCTGCTTCAATATGTCACAGTATATGTTGGCATTCATGGTTCCCTCAATGAGCTGTAGCTCCCCAGTGCCGGCAGCACTCATGCAGCCCCAAACCATGACACTCCCACCACCATGCTTGACTGTAGGCAAGACACACTTGTCTTTGTACTCCTCACCTGGTTGCCGCCACACATGCTTGACACCATCTGAACCAAATAAGTTTATCTTGGTCACATCAGACCACAGGACATGGTTCCAGTAATCCATGTCCTTAGTCTGCTTGTCTTCAGCAAACTGTTTGCGGGCTTTCTTGTGCATCATCTTTAGAAGAGGCTTCCTTCTGGGACGACAGCCATGCAGACCAATTTGACGCAGTGTGCAGCGTATGGTCTGAGCACTGACAGGTTGACCTCTCACCCCTTCAACCTCTGCAGCAATGCTGGCAGCATTCCTACGTCTATTTTCAAAAGACAACCTCTGGATATGACGCTGAGCACGTGCACTCAACTTCTTTGGTCGACCATGGCGAGGCCTGTTCTGAGTGGAACCTGACCTGTTAAACCGCTGTATGGTCTTGGCCACCGTGCTGCAGCTCAGTTTCAGGGTGTTGGCAGTCTTCTTATAGCTTAGGCCATCTTTATGTAGAGCAACAATTCTTTTTTTCAGATCCTCAGAGAGTTCTTTGCCATGAGGTGCCATGTTGAACTTCTAGTGTCCAGTATGAGAGAGTGTGAGAGCGATAACACCAAATTTAACACACCTGCTCCCCATTTGCACCTGATACCTTGTAACACTAACAAGTCACATGATACCAGGAAGGGAAAATGGCTAATCATGCACAATTTGGACATTTTTCGCTTAGGGGTGTACTCACTTGTGTTGCCAGCGGTTTAGACATTAATGGCTGTGTGTTGAGTTATTTTGAGGGGACAGCAAATTTATACTGTTATACAAGCTGTACACTGACTACCTTACATTGTATCAAAGTGTCATATCTTCAGTGTTGTCCCATGAAAAGATATAATAAAATATTTACAAAAATGTGAGCGGTGTACTCACTTTTTTTTGAGATACATTATGTAAAAGAATGCTCTGATTCATACATATACATTTAAATGTTAAAATCTATGATTTGCAATTTTTGTGCCGTAGATAACCATTCTAGAATAGGGTTATAATGCTGCTGAAAATGAGATAACACTTTAACTTTACTTTGTTCTTCAATCCTTTGAATTTCAGATGATGAAGTTTGGTGAGCAGTCAGCATGCACACACATTATCATAACTTTCTGAAGCAGTTTAGAAGTTTATTAGAAGAAGTGGTGCAACTGAAATTGCATGCAGTCTGGAATGGGTATACATTTTACCAAGAAGCTGGCCGAGAGCAGATGATTCAGTAGGTTTATGAGGTCTGTTTCTGTTTTTTTTTTGTTTTGTTTTTTTTGTGACTGATAAGTAGTGACGTGTGTGAGCATCTTTATACTCTGTGTTCCCCGTCTTTCCCCCTACTACTTTTTGACTAGCTTTAGTGCATTTTAGTCATAAACATACAGCTACATGAATATTCTTCATCTTCACTTACATGTAATTCACATAGTTACAGCTTTCTTCTTTTCTTTCTGGCTGTGTCTCTCCTACCAAATACATATAAAGTGTATACTGTTTTGATTATATCGGCCTTCACTTTCTTGCTGAGATGCCATGTGTAAGTATTGGCTGTTATGTGAGCACTTGAGCTATGTACAAAATTAACAAGCCAGCTGCCCTAGGTGGTAGCTCATGTTAAAAAATATTACATCTGGCACTTCCCCTGCACTACACCGAACTGCAGTGGTACTGGGAAGGTTTAATCAAAAAGAATGCATACTTCCCGACTGATTCAGTGCTCCAAAGCAATTTAATAGAAGTGAGAAAAAGAACAGAGCTAGGGACTGATCAAAATGTCACTCTGTTCTTTTTCTCACTTCTATTAAATTGACTTTTCCTGGTGATGATATTTTTATTCTGCCATGCACTAGGGAACTCCTGATGTGTGTATTTTTGTGGCCACTTCCCCGTGTGAAAGGTTTACTGTAATTCTGACATGCAGCATACATTAAATAACACAACAATTTAAATTTGTGTAGACTGAGCTTGCAGTTGTATCACATCTAAACAGGGCTCTATAATAGAAATCAAATCCACATTAATAAAATCAAAATTTCTGATATAATCTGAACAAGTTAGATTGTCAGTCAGTTAGTCAATCATTTTCCAACCCGCTATATCCTAACTACAGGGTCAAGGGTGTCTGCTGGAGCCAATCTCAGCCAGCACAGGGCGCAAGGCAGGAAACAAACCCAGGGCAGGGCACACACACACACACGACAATTTAGGATCGCCAATGCACCTAACCTGCATGTCTTTGCGCTGTGGGGGGAAACCGGAGCACCCGGAGGAAACCCACGCAGACACAGGGAGAACATGCAAACTCCACGCAGGGAGGACCCGGGAAGCAAACCCAGGCCTCCTTACTGCGAGACAGCAGCACTACCCACTGTGTTGCCCTAAGTTAGATTGTTCAAAGAGTTATAGGATTCTCAGCAAGTTAAACATAAACAAATCTAAAACTTAAAAGCTGGTGTTAGAGTGTTATGTAATGCTAATGGAGAAGTGGAAGTATTTCATGCTGTATCACGTATTCTATAGAAAAGATCAGGCCATCCTACCAAAGAAGGCAGCTGGCCAAGTAAAAAACTGGTCTGGAGTCCCCCAATACAGTTGACAGTGAATAAAAGATCTGTAATGGTGAAAATGATCTTTTTAATTATTTGGACTAGAAAATAAATGTAAGGTCTTGACCCTCTTTTCTTTATTTAGAGGAAGCAAATATTAACTTGCACATAAGTGCTATATGTATGCATGCAGGGTACCATCTTCTGAAAGTCCAGTCACAGGATACTGGGAAAATGAGTGTCCTATTAGAAAGGATTGAATCCTCGCTTTTCCATTGTGTTGAAAAATAGCATATCAAGTGCAGTGATCTCAATATTCACCACCTTCAAGCAGATTATGTAGACACAATTGGGTGTTTATGTACTGGATAATATTATATAGTTTCTGCCTCTTAGTTCTATGTGTGCCAGTCAAATTTATTTTTTAATTTGTAAGGAAGACATTTGCAACTGAACAACTATGTTATTTCTGCATTCAAAGCCCTTCTTGGTACAGTCTTCCAAATCAAGAAAGCATGAATTAATTTAGCTAAATTTAATGGATACCTGCACAAAGTCAAGTGACTTATATAATCATTTTGCTTTAAACTTTTTAGTATGTTCCTGGTTTTGCTTGCAGCGTTAACCATTTAAATGTTGTCTTTTAAAACAGTTACAGTTTTTTGTTTTTAATTAATATGCAAGTAATGTTTTTGTATTTAACTATGTAGCCTTGTTTTCACTGACACAGAGAACATACTGTATTCTGTAAATTGAAATAGAAGTACTGTAGGTGACTAATTGGAAATATATTAACCATAAGTAAATAAAAAATTAATAAATATGTACATTAAGTTTTTTTTTTAATACTATGGTCATTGAAAATGTCGGAAATTTCAATTTCTGTAATTCAGAGAATGTTTAAGCTATCTATGAGCTAGTGTCATCCATTAATAGATTATGAAGTAGGGTTTTTTTTTAGCTCTAATAAATAAGTACTGACTTTACTAATGTTGCTTTTTTAATATTTCATTTCACAAGTTTTAGAAACACATGTAAATGCACACACATTAAAAAAATCCATCTGTTAATTTTTTTTTTTTGAAGATTTAAGTTTACTAGCTCTCTTGCCCTCCACTCTGCTGCCAGGTCTATGGTGGCACATGTCCTTCTGATCTTTCTACACAATACACCTCTGGAAAAGACAGTTTGTACAGCTTTCCAAAGCCTAATGAAGCTCTTTGAAGGTTCGATATTATACCATCAAGTTTACTAATCATTATCTGAAAAATATTACTACGTTTTGATTGGTATTTTAAAGAGAAGTCACATTTTCAAGTCATTAAAGATGCATAACAGTTTTCTGGCATTCATTTGTAATTGTGATAAAAATGTGAAATATAGTCCTAAGGTATGAACTTGACAATGTTTAGACTTTGAACAGTCATGCAACATGTATTGGGCAGAAAAAAAAGAAAGTTAATTTGAGTTCTGAGGAAGAGAAATCAAGCAATTTAAGAAAGTATCTGCCTAGTCCTGAAAGGAAGTTCATGTCTGATGAACCAGGCCTCTCAGTAGCACTGTTATGAGTGCTGCTGCCTAACAGATCTAAAGATGTGCCTTCGATTGTCAACCAAACCTAACCCTGTATGTGGAGTTTACAAGGTCTCCTGTCATAGATCAGCGATGTTGGTGTAAGTGTGAAAGTGTGCCCTCTGTCTGTCTATCTATCTATCTATCTATCTATCTATCTATCTATCTATCTATCTATCTATCTATCTATCTATCTATCTATCTATCTATCTATGATGATGGACTGGCATTTCTATCTACAGTACTGTATATGTTTTAAAAGTATAATTTGTATAGGAAAATTCAGAATTCTAAGAGTGAAAAAAATGGCATATCATAAAATGTATTATTAAATGATAATAATGTATTAAAGCATGTAAGTGTAACTGTGTTGAACACATTTATTGGACCAATCAGTTTCCCATATTTTTTCAATATGCTTAGTCCATTACAGGGTGTCATGGCAGCGCAGTGATAAGCCTCCAAGGTGACTCAGTTTTCTGGGTTTATATATTGTGCCCAGTGGTTGTCAATGTGGAATTTGCATCTTTTCTGTGCGTCTGGTTAAGTTTTTCTCTAGATACATCTGTGATCTTTTCATGCACTAAAGATGTGGATATAAGCTTTTGCCTTTTTTTTTGAAGTGTGATTGTAATTTGGCCACTTGTGGGTGTGAGTGTGTGTATGAGTAGGCCTGGTGTCCCTTCCAGGGTTCATTCCTGCTTAAACTGGATTAGGCAGGTTGGGACTGTCAGTCTTTGATATGGAGTTAAGTTTAAAGTCATGGCAATCCTGAGCTTGTCCCAGCAGTGCTGAATGGACACGAGGTGGGAATCAGCCTTACATGTGATGCCAGTGCATTGCAGGGCACACTCACACATTCAATGGCAGGTTTAGAACCATCAGTTAACCTAACCCGCACATTTTCAGCATCATCAAAGACCATATACTGGAGATTGAGTGTCATTAATATCTGAGGACAATCATTGACTCAAAACTGACTGACAAATCAGGAAACAGTGTGCAAAAAAGGGACAGCATTACCACTACTGCCTAAAGAGACTTTTTTTGTGTGAATTGTAACATTATGGTTTGTTTTGTTTTTTTTCTTGTATCGACTCTGTCTTAGCGTATATTCTGCTGACTTGGTTTGGAAATTTTAACATTTATAACCAAAACAGAATAGATCAAATTGTAATACAGAGCAGTAAAATTGACCGACGTACAGTATTTAATAAGTGAGAACTCGGTTCTCTCAGACAGAACTTGCCCACTGCATTCTTGATTCCAGTTGCTGTATCACAGGATCAAGGTTCTAAAAAGTGTCTGGTTGATATTTCCCATTCCAAATGCTATTAATTTAAATAAGTTTTACTTTAATAAAATCTCCAGTTTTAAATCATGGATGATCAATTATCATTTGTATCAATCAATTAGTGATGTCTTACTGCTGGCTTTTTATGTGCAATATTTAACATCTCATCTGATGTTACAGCATAAGTATTATAGTTACTACTATATTTTATTTATTTATATAAAGTTTATGAGTTCTTGTAGAGGTGTTTTAGTGTATGTTGTGGTCTCTCAGTAAAATTTTGCTGACAAACAAAATTTTCCTCTTGATACAGTAAATTTGGATTAAATTGAATTGGATATAGGATAGAAAAATAATTGCAGAATTGGGGAGAATGTGCAAACTCCACACAGCTAAAAATGCCATTTTTTAATTATGAAGAAAGGAAAGGATATTTCTTGGGTTTGTGTGCCTAATCAACACTTTTCTAGAGTACTGGTACATCTAGCATATTGGCTTGCATTTCACTGCTTCTCATTGCTTCAGGCATCATATTAAGTAAGTGCCATCAAATCCATACAAAGCACAGCCGAGAAAAAAGAAGACACCTACACCCTACCAGTTCTCATTCAGTAGTTTTAACTGACATTAAGGCTAATGAGAACAGGCAGGCCTGGGTCATTTTAACATTGACTACATTAAATGCTCAATCTGATTCCCACAGTTGAAATAAGCACAGCAATGCAAACTATTCACTACTTATACTAACCATCATTTGCTGTGAAATATGCCATGTTTAGAATTTAAAGCAGGGCAACTGCTGCAAAGTGTATTTTAATTTGAAATGGTAATCTTTTTAGTTAGAAACTGAAGAGTCCATATGTACAAAATGCAATTATATGGACAACAGAGAGGAGAAAGCAAACAAGACCATTTGTCAGTAGCAGCAGTTTAATTCTTCCATTCAAGTAAGAAATACACAATGTAACCCATTTTTTTAAAGTTAGTGAAGCCCTCATATTAATGTTTGTGATGAAATAAGTAACATAATTGCAGTCACAATTTTGTGTCTTCTATTTACTAACTTTGTTGCGCTGTGCATTGGTAAAATTTGCTTCTGTCCTTTCTACAACTAGAACTGAAAAGTGTGTTTCAAATTATATATAGTGCTTTATGTGTTTTTCTAACCTAGTATACATTTCTTTTACTTTTATTTCCCCTTTTAAATATAGTGAGCCAATTTTGGCCCACTTTAGCATATTTACCACTGCACGAACTATCATTCCAGCTATATTTTCATTGGGAAATATTTGCTCTCCCAAATATCTTGCAGGTGGACACCAGATGTTGCAATCTTGGTTCAGGACTGGGGCGGTGAAAAAATAGGTTACAGTAATGAAAATGTACTAACATTATGTTATTTAAACCTACTGTATGCATTTTCCTAAACATTTCTACATTAATTAACGTTGAAAAGTGAAGCCTACATCTGGCAGAGAAATGGACAACATTAGGTACTTGCCTTTTGTGCAGTTGTGCTAAAGAAAGAGTTTAGGTAAAGAACAGAAAGGAAGATGAAGTTGGAATCTCCATCTCTGTGACTGTGCATTATAAATGACAAGGGGAATGATTCAAGCAGCTTGAAGAATCCGTTATTCTTCTTTGATCCCATCTGCACCAGCTGTAAGCACACTCACCCCCCCACATGAAACCAATCAATCAAGCTTACATCTTTGGCAAGTGGGAGAAACGGCCTTGAGTTGGGAAGAACACACAAACTCCACACAGACAGTACCTGTGCCGCAGTTTGAATCCAGGACTCTAGAGATTTAAGGTCTCATCAATAGTTAGAGTATCCACTTATGTTCCAACATCAGAGGGGGCTACACAGTACTTTGATCAGGTGGTTGTAAACTGGAAAAGAAAGTATTGAAAGGTAGATTTTATCAGTTTTGCCACAGTACGTGAAACAACACCTTTGACGCATCACGCAGCACTTTTTTTCTATGACACGAAAATATAGTAAGTATTGTACACCTGCCACATCGCAACCAATTCAACAATCTAACAGACTAAGACTGACAACAAAAACACCTATAAGACATTGGGAGTAAACAGGAAATGACAGAAGAGCTTGTAAGGGGAAGAGCATGATAGTCTGAATTGTCAAATTTAAAGTAACAGGTACAGGACAAAGATGTGATGATTTTCAGGGTGTTATGAAGGATGAGTGAATTGGGTGGGAGTGTATATAGTGCTGTGGCAGAGCTGAACACTAAGTGCAGTTTCAGTGGCCATGCATAACTGTTTGGTGCCTAATTGTATCTTCGCCATTACGGAATACATTAAATCTAAATCTGTAGCAGAGGTGCAATGAAGATTTGACATTAGTTTTAACGTTTTAAATATTTGGAAATAAACTTTTCTGAAGATTTCTGCCAACAGCCTATCACCCATATAAAATACAAATAGTGCATACATTTTTTAGCAATAAATTAGATTTTTTACTTAACATGGTTAATTGAATTTTAACGGAAACAGGAGTATGATCAGATATTTACAAACATTTTTTAAAAAGTATTGTTAATGGTGGAGCTCATTTGAAAAATGTTATTAAAAGTTATTTAAGAGAAGGTATATAAACTGAATCGATTAACTAATTTTTAAACTACTTCGTTCCTTAACTGGTACCATGAGTCAGGTGAGTAAGTTAAGTGACTTGTCTTACTGTCCTTCCAAAAGGATAACAAGCACTGAAGAATTTCTTTCTGTCATTTTTGCTAAACCCTACAATAAGCATTTCCACTAGCAGTGATATACCTCAGAAATCTGTTCCTGTTTAGGATGATAATGATAGTTTTAGGTTCAAATGCCAGATGCTCCCTGTGTGGAGTCTGCACATTCTCCCTGTCTTTGCATGAGTTTCCTTTGAGTGCTCCAGTTGTGCCCTATGCTTGTTGGGGTGGGCTCCAGCTATACTGTGACCCTACCCTGAATAAGCAGATTAGGATAATGGATAATTGGATATACAAAATGGTGTGCTGTCACACTGATTTAAAAGAAGGTGAAAAGAACTTGCTAAAGACACTGATGCCACCCTAAAAACCTTGAACGAGACTACACAGCACCTAAACACATTGCATATCTAAACAAATAACTAACGGTAGTTAACTTTACTATCTAATTGGAAATGCTAAACTTGCCATACTTGAACATGGCTGCACTGTTTGAACATGCATATTATCCATGCAGTTATCTGGTCAGCAGTATAATGCATAAAGTCATACAGGTACATGTCAGGAACTTTATATTCATATCAAACACCAGAATGAGGGGAAGAAATGTGATCTCAATGATATCAACCATGGTATATTGTTGGTGTCAGATGGGCTGGTTCGATTATTTTGGCACCTGCCAATTTCCAGGGATTTTCATGCACTACAGTCCCTTCCTGCCCAGCAACCACTGCTCAACAGGTGGCACAGTGGTAGTGCTGCCGCTTTACAGTAAGGAGATTGTGGGTTCGATTCCTGGGTCCTCCCTGTGTGGAGAGCACTTTGAGTAGTGAGAAAAGTGCTATATAAATGTAAAGAATTATTATCAACATAAGCAATTTTGGAAAATCAATAGATGGATTATTGTTTAAACAATACGTTTGTGTCTCACTTTTCTCTTTTTACAAAGCTCATGTGACTATTATGCTTAAATGGAAACAAAACCTTTCACTTTTTGTATTATTATTATGTGGCTGTTGCTATTTGTTTTTTATTTTTGATAATATTCCTTTTCTTGGGTCTCAGTACAGTACCGATTTGAGTCCTTCAATTAAAACAAAATCTAAGAACCCTGGTGTAGAGACTAGAGTATTGGTTAACAAGTTCAACTGTAGAGTGACCACACAGCACATTAGTTTCACAAGACGGCAATACTTCAAGCAATGCTGAGCCAGCTAATGTTCTAGAATGAACAAATGTTTTGCAGGATGTTTTGCACCCCTGGCTGTACTTAACAGAAACATTTGAAGTTGTCAATTCCATTAACAGCTCTTGGCGAATGTGATACCTTTTATGTCAGCCAAAAAAATCTCAAGCTGCTATTGTTCAAGAATTCTCCTTCCATTCTGACAAAACATGTAGATGTAAGTGATCTAACATATATATTTAGCAGAGTCGCATTGTTTTTCACCCAGCTAGGCAGTTATATTGTATGGAAAGTTATTCATGCAACTCAAAAAAAAATATTACATTATTTCGCAAAGACATTGCCTGCTGTGGTTAGTTCCGTCATGCGTGCATGTGCTGTGGTCATCTAGTGACAGCTTTTGAGGATGAGGTTAAGCACACGCATATCATGCTATCAAGAGATAAGAATAAAACAATTCAGTGTGCAAATTGTCACTGAAGCTTAACACACCTCTGTCTGCCGCCGCAGCATGTGAGAGACTTTTTAGCAGTGCAGAACTGATCTTTAGCCCTAAAAAACCAAGCCTTTCTGCAAAGAATTTCAAGAACCAGCTTCTGCTGAGATTAAATTGAATATTCTGTAAAGCATTTTAAAGAGGGCTTTGTAACAATGGAGGCTCATGGCTTTGAAAATTGCTGTTGTCACTTAGTTGTACCTAATATTATCAGAGACTATGAAAAAGCTTGAATAAGCAAAGTTGGTGTTCACAGTGATGGATAACAAGAAGTTTTAAACAAGAGTTAGAAATCCCCAGTTAGGGAACTACATTTACTTTTATACTTTAAATAAAATTAACAATGAGCACATTTATACTTGAGTAAATTTTACTGAATGGTACTTCAGCCTTTACCAGGGTATTTTTTTCCCATTGGATGTTTGTGCTTTCACATAAGTAAACAACTTGTGTAACCTATTTTTGTCAAAAGTTAAGTTCTCCTAATTATTGTAATACTTTATTAATTGAGAAAGAATATCCATGTATAATATGTTTTTAATTATTACAAGAGTCTGTATTAAAGTTCATAACTTTTAGACCATTTCTGGCAGTTTGATGTTTCTTCTCCATGCTCTTTTCTATAATTATTTTTCTGATACAGTACCTGCCAACTCATACAAAGGGTGAAGCACGTGTCGTGTACTCTAATTGGGGCTCATCAGGTGTATGCACCTTTGCTTCCTCTTATGGGGATCACACCTCGGATGTCAGCACCTGAGGAGAGGCCTCTGATGTTGTGCCACGGCGGCTGGTTTGCTTGCGTCCCAATAAGGGCGAAACACATGTGATGTACTCTTTGTATTATTTGGCATATACTGTATCACATATCTGTGATCTGCTTCTCGCAACTGAGAGGACATGGTGGATGTTTGCTGATTGGCTGACCAAGCACAAGCGTCACCTGGTAGGCAACCATCCAAATAATCGGATTGCGATTCAGACCTATGAATAATCGTTTTTGCGTATTCAGTAAGTTACCACAGAAAATTTTATTGTCAATACTTTCATTGAGAGACAGTTCTCTAGTTCTAACAGTTCAGCAGTTTGTAGTTTGTTTGAAGTAAACCTTATCCTGCACTGTGTTATATAATTGTTATTTCAGGACATTCACTAAATTGTTGCATGGAGTATTCTGTGCATCATTAATAGGTGTATGATACAAACAATTCAAATGTAGAATCTTTTTAGCCTTTTAATATTTTGATTCTTCTGCACTGTACTTTTTAACAAAGCTTTAGTAATTTACACTGCGGGTTGAATGCTTCTAACCACTTCGGATACAGTCGTTAAACTTTGAATTAGTTTGCTGCAGTTGATTTCACATTTCAACTCTTATTTGTCCATTTGAGTTATTGTGGCCTTTGTGCTGGTTGCAAAATACCAGGCTCATCTGCATCAATAAGTAGCTTTTGAAAGATGGGTGAAAAGTTCTCAGGAAAGAAGTAGTATATGCACCCTTTCAGTAGGATCCCCACACTGCCTGTTCTTATTTTGTCACAATATATAAATCCAAATAAATGTTAGTTAAGTGTATTTTGATGATATTTACAGTTACAGAGAGTGATCAGACTGTTTGTACATGTATTCATAACATTCTCAAGACCACGTAATTTAATTTAAGGTTGTGGAAGGCTGGTGCCTATCCCAGCAGTATTGGGCACAAGGCAGGAACTGACCCCGGGACAGAGCGCCATGTCCATCACAGGACCCACTCAGGCACGCAGCTAACACTCCTACTTCACAAGAGGCCAATTTGGATTCAGCAGCTAGCCTAACTTGAACATCTTTGGGGAGAAGCACCTGAGAGCTCGGTGAAGAATGTGCAGACTCCACCTGGAGAATAAGTTAAACCCCAGACACGGGATCCATAAGCCAACAGCATTAACCACCACATCACATAGAAATGAGCCTGCTTTGTGTTCTTGATTGGGACAACCTTCCAGCAATCATTTGACATGAAGGTCTGGAAATAGATAGATAGATAGATAGATAGATAGATAGATAGATAGATAGATAGATAGATAGATAGATAGATAGATAGATAGATAGATAGATAGATAGATAGATAGATAGATAGATACTTTATTAATCCCAATGGGAAATCCATCCATCCATCCATTTTCCAATCCGCTGAATCCGAACACAGGGTCACGGGGGTCTGCTGGAGCCAATCCCAGCCAACACAGGGCACAAGGCAGGAACCAATCCTGGGCAGGGTGCCAACCCACCGCAGGACACACACAAACACCAAGCACACACTAGGGCTAATTTAGAATCGCCAAACCACCTAACCTGCATGTCTTTGGACTGTGGGAGGAAACCGGAGCACCCGGAGGAAACCCACGCAGACACGGGGAGAACATGCAAACTCCACGCAGGGAGGACCCGGGAAGTGAACCCAGGTCCCCAGGTCTCCCAACTGCGAGGCAGCAGCGCTACCCACTGCGCCACCGTGCCGCCCCCAATGGGAAATTCACAATGGAAATGGAAACATTCTTCCATTTTCCAAAATTAAACTAGAGGAAGCAGTTGAGGCCAGTAGGAGTAAATGGGCAGCTTTTCTTAGAGTAAGCTTCTTTATTGATCCTCCTAGCTGCAGCAACACATCAGCACCACATCATTTAGCCCAAGCGACTGTGTCGAGTGTGCATGTTTCCCTGGGTTCTCCATCTTACATCAGACTCCTCAAGCATGTACATGTCATGTTACCATTTTAATTTCACATGTGCGTTTTAAGTGACAGCGTTGTGCTAAAAACTACAGACACATGATTTTCTTTATGATATTCTATGTTGACACTTCAGGCTTGCACCACAGAGACTGTTTTACTGTTTTTTCATGAAAACACCTCCCATGTTAGTTGCTTTGAACAGAGAAGTGAAAAGTTATTCTCAATGATCTTGCATGAAAATTCCAACTTCCACTGTGTTGCGAAAAACATAACTCACAAAACTGTTCTACGAAGTGAGACCCATTTCCACTTCAAAATGGATGTACAGTATTTGGTACTTTTTAAAGGTTTTCTTTTACGTTTCAGTGTAAGCCATTGTGGCTGTCGCTGTGGCCTTAGCTCACAGCAGGTGTGGTGGTAGTGACTGGGATGCCGTACTGCAGTTAAGGCCAGTCTTGGCTGACATCTGATCGCTTATGTGAGGCATCTTCAGAACAAATTAACAATGGTAATTTGAAATACTAGATTGATCTTGAGACGTAAGGTTTCACAAAAACAGCCATAAAGTAGAAGAGGTGGCTGAGGATAGAGGAGTTTGGAAAAAGGAAGCCTCACTAGTTTGTGACATTAGACATTTATGTTAAACTAGCAAAATACCCGCGCTTCACAGCGGAGAAGTAGTGTGTTAAAGAGGTTATGTAAACATATATACATATATATATATATACATATCTACATATACACATATCTACATATACATATATATACATATATACATATCCATCCATCCATCCATCCATCCATTTTCCAACCCGCTGAATCCGAATACAGGGTCACGGGGGTCTGCTGGAGCCAATCCCAGCCAACACAGGGCACAAGGCAGGAGCCAATCCCGGGCAGGGTGCCAACCCACCGCAGGACACACACAAACACACCCACACACCCAGCACACACTAGGGCCAATTTAGAATTGCCAATCCACCTAACCTGCATGTCTTTGGACTGTGGGAGGAAACCAGAGCACCCGGAGGAAACCCACGCAGACACGGGGAGAACATGCAAACTCCACGCAGGGAGGACCCGGGAAGCGAACCCCGGTCCCCAGATCTCCCAACTGCGAGGCAGCAGCGCTACCCACTGCGCCACCGTGCCGCCCCATATATACATATACATATATATATATATATACATATACACATCCACATATATATACATACATATATATACAGATATCAACATATATATACACATACATATACACACATACATACACACACACATACATATACACATACTGTATATATATATATATATATATATATATATATATATATATATATATATATATACACATACAGACACATATATATACATATACATATTTACATATCTACATATATATATATATATATATATATACATATCTACATATATATATATAGACATACATAGATATATATATAGATATATATATATCATATATCTATCTATCTGTATATATATATATCTATATCTATATATCTCTATATATTTTATTTGTCCTTCTTAAGTTGGCATATGCTGGGCCCCCCCCCCCCCCATTCCCCCCCTCCCCATACTGAATGTGTTGCTATATATTGCCTTTGATTCTTGTAAGTCTAAGCATTATCCTCTGATGAAGACCCCTGATAGGGGTTGAAAGCTCAGGAATAAAACTATTTTATGATACGTGATTCCTTTTTTTCTCCCTTCGTGGATCTCCAACTGCAAATATATATATATCTATATATATCTATATATATATATCTCTATATATATACATATATATATATATATATATATCTATCTATATCTATATATATCTATCTATATATATATATATAGGTATATATATATATATATATATATATATAGATATATAGATATAGATATCTATATACAGTGGTGTGACAAACTATTTGCCCCCTTCCTGATTTCTTATTCTTTTGCATGTTTGTCACACAAAATGTTTCTGATCATCAAACACATTTAACCATTAGTCAAATATAACACAAGTAAACACAAAATGCAGTTTGTAAATGGTGGTTTTTATTATTTAGGGAGAAAAAAAAATCCAAACCTACATGGCCCTGTGTGAAAAAGTAATTGCCCCCTGAACCTAATAACTGGTTGGGCCACCCTTAGCAGCAATAACTGCAATCAAGCGTTTGCGATAACTTGCAATGAGTCTTTTACAGCACTCTGGAGGAATTTTGGCCCACTCATCTTTGCAAAATTGTTGTAATTCAGCTTTATTTGAGGGTTTTCTAGCATGAACCGCCTTTTTAAGGTCATGCCATAGCATCTCAATTGGATTCAGGTCAGGACTTTGACTAGGCCACTCCAAAGTCTTCATTTTGTTTTTCTTCAGCCATTCAGAGGTGGATTTGCTGGTGTGTTTTGGGTCATTGTCCTGTTGCAGCACCCAAGATCGCTTCAGCTTGAGTTGACGAACAGATGGCCAGACATTCTCCTTCAGGATTTTTTGGTAGACAGTAGAATTCATGGTTCCATCTATCACAGCAAGCCTTCCAGGTCCTGAAGCAGCAAAACAACCCCAGACCATCACACTACCACCACCATATTTTACTGTTGGTATGATGTTCTTTTTCTGAAATGCTGTGTTCCTTCTACGCCAGATGTAACGGGACATTTGCCTTCCAAAAAGTTCAACTTTTGTCTCATCAGTCCACAAGGTATTTTCCCAAAAGTCTTGGCAATCATTGAGATGTTTCTTAGCAAAATTGAGACGAGCCCTAATGTTCTTTTTGCTTAACAGTGGTTTGCGTCTTGGAAATCTGCCATGCAGGCCGTTTTTGCCCAGTCTCTTTCTTATGGTGGAGTCGTGAACACTGACCTTAATTGAGGCAAGTGAGGCCTGCAGTTCTTTAGACGTTGTCCTGGGGTCTTTTGTGACCTCTCGGATGAGTCGTCTCTGCGCTCTTGGGGTAATTTTGGTCGGCCGGCCACTCCTGGGAAGGTTCACCACTGTTCCATGTTTTTGCCATTTGTGGATAATGGCTCTCACTGTGGTTCGCTGGAGTCCCAAAGCTTTAGAAATGGCTTTATAACCTTTACCAGACTGATAAATCTCAATTACTTCTGTTCTCATTTGTTCTTGAATTTCTTTGGATCTTGGCATGATGTCTAGCTTTTGAGGTGCTTTTGGTCTACTTCTCTGTGTCAGGCAGCTCCTATTTAAGTGATTTCTTGATTGAAACAGGTGTGGCAGTAATCAGGCCTGGGGGTGGCTACGGAAATTGAACTCAGGTGTGATACACCACAGTTAGGTTATTTTTTAACAAGGGGGCAATTACTTTTTCACACAGGGCCATGTAGGTTTGGATTTTTTTTCTCCCTAAATAATAAAAACCATCATTTAAAAACTGCATTTTGTGTTTACTTGTGTTATATTTGACTAATGGTTAAATGTGTTTGATGATCAGAAACATTTTGTGTGACAAACATGCAAAAGAATAAGAAATCAGGAAGGGGGCAAATAGTTTTTCACACCACTGTATATAATATATACATAGATATATATATATATATATATATATATATATATATATATATATATATATATATATATATCTATACTAATAAAAGGCAAAGCCCTCACTGACTCACTGACTGACTGACTGATTCACTCATCACTAATTCTCCAACTTCCCGTGTAGGTAGAAGGCTGAAATTTGGCAGGCTCATTCCTTACAGCTTACTTACAAAAGTTAGGCAGGTTTCATTTCGAAATTCTACGCGTAATGGTCATAACTGGAACCTGTTTTTTGTCCATATACTCTAATGGAGGAGGCGGAGTCACGTATCACGTCATCACGTATTACGCCTCCTACGTAATCACATGAAGTGAAAACAAGGAAGAGATTTACAGCACGAGTCAAACGCGGGAACGAAGGTAAATGACGTTAATTGTTGAGTGTCTTTTAATACTGTGTAAGCATACATATTAACAGATGTGCAATTAAACGTGTGCATTTACGGGGTGATTTCTCAGGCTTAAAAGCTCGCCTTTTATCAAACGCGGGAACAAAGGTAAATGACGTTGTTGAGTGTCTTTTAATACTGTGTAAGCATACATATTAACACATGTGCAATTAAACGTGTGCATTTACAGGGTGATTTCTCAGGCTTAAAAGCTCGCCTTTTATTAAAAAGGTAAATGCTGTTTTCATTCTGAAGGGCACAAACCACGTTAGATTTCATGCTGAAGAGTAAGCTCAGCACACATCTTGGTCATATTACAACCGGAAGGGTGAACTGACAATATGGTATACAAAGAGATCCTTAAGAAATAATTATTGATTCATTTTCCCTCAGTTTAAAAAGGTTTACTTTTCTTCTTAATAAAAATTTTAAAGCGGTACTTTGCCGCTGCGAAGCGTGGGTATTTTGATATATATCAAAATATATTGCGTCATCACGCCTCCCATGTAAGCACGTGAACTGACCCGCTGCCGTTTGCAATGCCATTTTCGCGAGATACAAGTTTAATGACAAGACACGAGGTATAAACGACAGTTTGGATCACTTTGTGACAGAGTTAAAATTGCTGTGGCCAGAAACTTTTAACTGCCGGGTCTTAGCTAACATTAAATAAACCCATGGACATCGCAACATCACATAAGACAGCGGCTCACGTGAACTGACTCAACGCAGCAGGAGTGATCACTTCGATGAATCAAACCTATTCAAAAAACACATTTCACAATTGATAAGGTACGAAAACAATAGATAGATAGATAGATACTTTATTAATCCCAATGGGAAATTCACAATATGAAACCGATTGTGGATTTCCGTACAGCCACTGAAACTTTGTGACGGCACGAGACTTCAGGTCACGTGTCTCCAAAAGAACCTCATTCAGGCAACTATTTTTACTGGTGGTGGCTCAGGGGAGAGAGTTTTTATTCCTCGCATCCCCGTTATACCCTCTGATCTCCCATTTCAATTCAAACGCCTCCAATTTCCACTAAGGCTCTGCTTAGCAATGACAATTAATAAGTCTCAGGGACAGACCCTACAAATGGTTGGCATTGATTTGAGGCAGGACTGCTTTTCACATGGCCAAGTGTACGTTGCATGCTCAACAGTAAGCTCAGCACACAGCTTGGTC